>NC_041396.2:223167427-223467427 GCF_900747795.2 Erpetoichthys calabaricus
GCAGATCATAGAATGGATGAAAATAGTTTACTGTCAAATAATGCAAAGAGTATGCGACACCTGTTTCCCCCTTATTCTTGGCTCATCAGGCGTACACACTCATTGCACTCGCTTACGGTAATCGAACGTCGGACGTCAGCGCTAGAGGGGCTTCGCAGCGGTGAAGTATTGCTTTTAAATTTTAATTAAGAAGAAAAGAAAACCTTTTTAAATTAAGTCTTAAAAAGAGGTGTAAAGATATTGACAATAAGCTACGCAAACCCACCAAGACATGCAATCATTTAAACCACGGCGCAAGTTGAAAAACACCATCCCATAATATTAGTTAACGATTAACACATTTCTATATGTATTGTAAGCATACAATACAACTGATAATATGTTGCGCTTATTTATCTGGTGTACTGACATTTTTGCACGTTTAACGGCTGAAATCTAACGTGGTTTGTGCCCTTCAGAATGAAAAGAGTTTGCATTTACCTTTTTAATAAAAGGCGAGCTTTTAAGCCTGAGAAATCACCCCGTAAATGCACACGTTTAATTGCACATGTGTTAATATGTATGCTTACACAGTATTAAAAGACACTCAACAAGTACACAGTATTAAAAGACAGTCAACAATTAACGTCATTTACCTTCGTTCCCGCCTCCTCCATTAGAGTATATGGACAAAAAACAGGTTCCAGTTATGACCATTACACGTAGAATTTCGAAATGAAACCTGCCTAACTTTTGTAAGTAAGCTGTAAGGAATGAGCCTGCCAAATTTCAGACTTCTACCTACACGGGAAGTTGGAGAATTAGTGATGAGTGAGTCAGTCAAACAGGTTCCAGTTATGACCATTACGCGTAGAATTTCGAAATAAAACCTGCCTAACTTTTGTAAGTAAGCTGTAAGGAATGAGCCTGCCAAATTTCAGACTTCTACCTACACGGGAAGTTGGAGAATTAGTGATGAGTGAGTCAGTCAAACAGGTTCCAGTTATGACCATTACGCGTAGAATTTCGAAATAAAACCTGCCTAACTTTTGTAAGTAAGCTGTAAGGAATGAGCCTGCCAAATTTCAGACTTCTACCTACACGGGAAGTTGGAGAATTAGTGATGAGTCAGTCAGTCAGTCAGTGAGGGCTTTGCCTTTTATTAGTATAGATAATGCTATTAATAAAGTATCTATCTATCTATCTATCTATCTATCTATCTATCTATCTATCTATCTATCTATCTATCTATCTATCTATCTATCTATCGAATTACCGTAGTCAAGAATTTGCGCTTTTGTGCTCCGAGATAAAGTTTGTTACATATTTAAATCATTTACAGGATAGTATACTTGCTTTTCTGGGTGGTTGTATTTTTGGTCTTCATTTTGTTTTCTGTTTGCTACTTTCATTCTCTGACAGTTTTTGCATAGCCATGTCTGTACTTCTTGCTGGTCACGTGATGAATTGCATCATTATTCTTTGCCTATACAAGATTATAGTATACAACCTCTGGTGTTCAAGCTTTCTTAAGAGGTAGTTAGGGATAAGTAAAACAATTTAATATTAGGACCTTGGTATATTCCTATTTTTCAATTTCTGGTGGGTGTTTCCGTTTTTGACGATTTAAGTCTTGTGAATTGGACCCCTACTTGCTCCATTCTACTTTCATTTGTTAATTATTTGTTTTCTCTCAGTTTTCCTTTGGATGCCTTTCTTGATGTAAGGTGTTGAATAAAACCTTGCTAAATTGATAAAATCCTAAACCAACCTCTACAATTTAATAGGAAAGAAATGTCTTATGTTATCTAAAATTAGAAAGAAAAGTAGATACTCTTTAGAAGAGTGGTGTGAAGCTTCTACAGAATTTGGCAAGTATTAATTAGTGCTGTTTTAAACTAAACCTGCCAGACTCCTGCCTCTGTTCTGCTTTTATTTTGGTGTTTATATATACACATGAGGAACTGATAGTCTTTTTGTTCACATGGCTCTCCAAACTTGATACAATTACTGTGATTTAATGCATTTTGATTTGTTTGTTATGTTGTATCAATTGTATGTTTTGATTGATTTGTTTTATTTATTATATATCTTTAAATAAAAAAAAAACTAAATTGATTAAAAAAAGAACATCTAAAGTGTCTTGTACTCTATACTTTTTAAGTTTTCAAGTAAGGAAGATTATGATGTATGAACCTTACGAATATATAATTAGCTCCATGACAAGCAAAAATGAGCATGCACAAAATATACTTCTTAATTACCAAATTTTACATTCTTATTTAATAAGCGGAAAAATGTCTGTCATGAAAAATAAAAAGCCAACCATACTGCATTTTCTGAACTTGCTTTATTTCCCCATTTTGGGATGTAGCTAGTCAGAGTTTGTCCCTTGCTTTATTTTTTTACTTTGTAGTTTATTCATTTTATTTTTCTTTATAAATTGTTTTGCTGTTTTAAAGGTTTGACCTGTTTGTATTGCTTACTTTCTCTGTTTATTTCTCATTAAGTGTACTCTTTAGTGCTAATCATTTTACAATATACTTTATTGCTTGTTAATAATGTTGTGGTTTGTCTGTTACTGCTGATTCCTTATGATGGATCCAAGGGGGGTTGGCTTCTCAAATATGTAGATGTGCAGCTAATGGAGCGGCCCCATAAGTGTAATAATAGGATTCACATGTGTATTTTTGTTGCTGTTCTATTTTTTCCTTAACAGAATTAAGTTTTTGAAGTTTAAATTTAGTTTTCATACATCTTAATTATTCTATCATACATTGAAAAAGTTTTTTTGTTTGTTGTTTTTCATTGTTTATGTGACACCCTTTGGATGACAATGTGACAGTATGGTCGTGGCTTCAAATGTGTTTTCTCTTGGTGAATAAAAACTCCTTCTTAAAAAATTTTAGTGTAGTTAGTTTGAATATTAAGTAGACCCTAGAGTTAGCTTTGGTTTCAATTTTGCTTTTAGTTCTGACTTTTGTTTTTTATCTCACCCTTCGGCTCTGGGGTGCCAGTATCTACTGATCTCCCTGTTCTAACTTTTTGCCTTTCCTGACTTTGCTACTGTATTACTGTTTTGTATTTCCCGTTCCCTCTGCCTTCTCACAAAAATTCTCAGCATTAGCACTAAGCCCCTATTTAAATGTATCGAAGGCCTCATGCTAACAGCTGGGCAATTCGTTTTTTTTTTTTTGTCGCTTTTGCTCTTTAGTAAAATTTTGGATTACATTTTTTAAGGTTAGTTTGGGATTCTTTGATTGCAAGTTGCTCGGCAAATTTTGCAGTATTGGTGTTTTGTATTGCTTGTTCTATTTTGGTATCTTAGCCTTTTTTGTTTTTCTTGGGGTTATTCTCATTATAGTGTTTTTGTTTCTTGCCATTTGATATTGATTGGCCTTATTCATTAATATATTGTCATCTCTTGGTCTTTTTACTTAAGTATTCTAAATAGAATTTAAATAATGCATATTCTTTTAAGCGTAAGTTAATAAACCAAATAATTTTAATCTAGTAATTTTTGGGTTTCACCGTCTTC
Source organism: Erpetoichthys calabaricus (assembly GCF_900747795.2). Taxonomy (NCBI): domain Eukaryota; kingdom Metazoa; phylum Chordata; class Cladistia; order Polypteriformes; family Polypteridae; genus Erpetoichthys; species Erpetoichthys calabaricus. Next base: position 223,170,945 of record NC_041396.2, read on the forward strand.
ATTCCAACTATTACCCAAATTCATAACAATTTAAATTGACCAACGTAGGAAGCAAACAAACATTCCTAGAGGAGTGAGAAGGTAGCACTCAGTATTAGTTTGCCTTAGAAAAGAACTGAAACAAATTATTATAAACAAGGATATGGAATTCAAAATTCAAGTAAACCAAAAATCAAAATCAATCTGTTATCAACCCTAAAAGTAGTTCCAATAATTAAGTCAAAAGAATTATAAAACAGATCTTGACCAGGAAAACTTTTGAAATTCAAGTGAAGAGCTAAGATTTATACCTATAAATTCCAATGTCAAATAAGTTACTGAGCTGAACTATGTACCTTCTAACCCATGACATCACCCTGCTTGTACTGTATAGCAACATGGCTAGCTAGCTAGCAACAGTACATAATCAAGCCAAAAATGCTGGTGCCCATGGAAAAACAAAATAGTGTGTATGAAAGATGTTGAATTATTTAAAACCTTCAAAGCTGTGTAAAGTTGTTAAACCATTGCTTTGAAATCAGACACAATTACTTGAGGCCAAGTCATGAAAGACAAGTCAATAGCTGCAATAAAGAACCTTACATTTCAATGGACTACTAATAATGGACCACAGTCACTGGAGTTGTAAAAGAGCAGTGCTAAACATTGTATTATCAATGTACTCTGTTATAAAACAGACATATAGTCCATCCATCCATTTCCCAACCCGCTGAATCCGAACACAGGGTCACGGGGGTCTGCTGGAGCGAATCCCAGCCAACACAGGGCACAAGGCAGGAACCAATCCCGGGCAGGGTGCCAGCCAGACATATAGTATACTATATAACTTTTACTCTAATATTCTTAGTTTAGTTTTATGTTTCAGTTACTATTTGGTGTCTGTAAAGTAAGATATCAATAAGATTGAATACATCTTGTCCTTTCTTTATCATCCCACACATTTCTCACTTACACAAAGTATGTATTACTTAAGAGTTCAAAATATTGATAGAATGCTGTAAAAACAATGTAAAATAATACAATACCTTTTCATTGTTATGTATCTGTGCTATGTATTGTGATGCTTGTGATACAGTTTTTAAGTTGGGAAAAGATAACTCCCATCAATCAGTCACTTTTTATTACGCCAACACACTGAAAATGTTCATCTTTTTGGTCTTTCCAAAGTATTTTTCAGACTCTTCAAAGAAGTTCAATTAATTTTATTGAGATTTATAACATTGTTCGTTCTTTAGCAGTCTGTCCCAACATCCTTTAACATTACATATTTATCATCCAATTTTAAAAACAATGAGAAAAGGATAGTCTGGAAATATGTTGCTGGATTCAATGAGAAAAAAAGGAACTTTAATGACAAAAACTGAAAGACTAGAATGAAAAAAATGGAAAAAATTAAATGTGAATTCTGCCACTTCCCTTATTTGCGGCTTTAAATTATTTTATTTGGGATTTTATATCGTTCTGTCCTATGTTACGTCATTTAAGTAATCCTACAGTAAGTATAATGAAGCTATATTTCACACTGTCATATTGCTTTGTTTTATTTTGATCAGGTGTACCAGCTGTTTAAGTATGTTAGAACCGTTTTAAGGCTATTTGGAAATTTATTTTTTCATTTTTACTTTTTTTTTGTTTATCTTTTTTATCACAGCAATGTCATGATTTTGCATATCAGCAGGAAAGCCTGTAACAAAAAGCGAACCTCTGTTATTTGCATTGTATTTTACCTTATAATCTGCTATTATTTAATGTTTGTTTGTGCACAAGTTTTTGGGCTTTTGAAGAATTTCTTTATTGTGTATATATTTATCTCATTGGGAGATAGTTTTAAGAAAGGCACTCACTTCTGGTCACATAGGGCTGGGTTTTGTGGCTCAGCCATACAGGCCTTCATTGTTAAGCTTGTTCCCCAGGCTAGTGTTAAGGACCAGTTAGGGGTTTTAGGATTTCTCCTGTTTTGATCCCATGTGTAGAAGAAGAATGTTCTCCTCAGCACCATGTATCTTGTGTGTTTAGTAGGAATGTAGAAGAAGAATGTTCTCCTCAGCACCATGTTTAGTAAATTAGAATTTTTATACCAACTATTTTGTAACTTGCCAGTGAGAGACGCTTGGCTTATGAACTAACAAAAATATGTTATTCCAATGGTTCAGGAGAAATAGTGTCCACATGAATACAATCTAAGCTGTTTCTTGTTTTTTCCTTTCTCAGAGTGAATGTCTCAGGGACAAGGTCACAAGGCTGCAGAAAGTACATGTAGATCATGTAAGGCGTCTCTCCTGTGCTTAGCTTTGAGAACACAGATAATGCTTAGCTCAACAGACATATTGTTTAACTCTGCTTAGATGATAAGGATGTTTTTCTGTCTTATTAATCACGAGATGCTGAATTATAAAAAAACCCTCCTAACTTTTATTCGGGGTTCAAACTGAGCTTAGCGGCAATAAGTTATGCTCTTTGAATCTCTACTTACTGTGACTCCGAATGAATAGTAAAGAGAACTAAAGAAATTTTATCTGCCTGCTGTCAGTGTGCCTTTTTCGTCCACACATGTTACTACTAAAATCCCTACTATGTATATATTTTTTTTTTAATTTTTATGACATCTAAATGGTTGAATGGTGACAATGCAAATAATACATGTAACATTATTAACATAAACAAAGACATCAAAAAGAACTTATAAAAGCAATCTGAATACTACTAGCCAGTGGAGCTACCCTGTCTGAAATATTACAGTGTTTAGTACCTTTGCCTTGCACCTCCATGGACCTCTATCCAATTACATGGATGAGAATTTACACATGCTACCTATGTCCATAAAGGTTTACCTCTGGTTAATACAGTTTAATTTTACACCACAAACATACTGTATGTACATATTCTGTTAACTGGTTATTGTAAATTGGACTGGCACAGATTTGAATGATGTGCAGAGTAACAGTGTAATGGTGTATAAACAGAGCACATAATTAAGTGGAGATTGTGTTGCCAGTTAGAACAATCAGACATAAAGAAAGCTAAAGCCCCCAAAGTTGAAAACATTTTTCATGTATGGTGGGACACTACTACATGGATTTCAGTTCCTGCATTTGTGGAGTGAGAATTGTATTCAAATATTTTGAATTGTCTTGAGTATATTCAGGGTGGACTTTAGACGCCACTAAGTATATGTTCTATCTGTTGTCCAATTTATAATTTTCATATATAGGAAATTAAGGTGAAGCCAAGGCTTGGGGAGTATTCAGTTGAGAACCTAAGATTTGCCTCCCAGCTGTTTAAAGATTGGCCATTTCTTTTTCCCTCATTAGACTGTGGCCCCTGGTGCAAACTGAAGCAGATCACAAATGAGTATAATGCAGCTGAGATGAGAATCAGCACTTCAATTGTGAGGTCATTGTCCTCTCCAATAAAAAAAGCACAATTTTCCCTGCAGAATGAGTAGCAGCCCCAAGAGAAAGAGTTCATGCACCTCAGGGTTTTATTCACAAGCAAAGGTATATGTGACTAAGAGGCTGACTAATGAATCAGTGTAGTCAGTGGCACTGGTTTTATAGATGCTGCGCTGAATTGTGGTGCTAAGACCTTGAACAACATTTTTGCCCAAGTATAAACATGTGGCTGCTGCTCAGACAGTATCCAATTATCTGAGTACTGTAAATATAAAATGCTACTTTGTGGTTCTTAAGCATATTGTTTGTTTTTGATCTGTTCTTGGCTTTTTGGTTTCTGTTTTGGATTTTTTAACCAAATTGTTTTACTTGTATGACCTAGCAATGTTTTCTAAATATTCTTTAGGAAGACCTGCCATTCTGTCTACTCAAAAGCAGAATAGTTTTTGTTTTACTGCTCAATCTACATCCTTATCCTCACGTACGGTAATGAACTCTGAATAAAAAAAGAAAGTACAAGTGGCTGAAATTAGGTTTATGTGTGTAGTTTGTGTTTGTGTGTTATATTTAAGTACTACAGAATGCACTGGGAGTCTGACCAGTCTTTTGGTCTTTGAGACTCTAATGATTTTTTTTTCTGTATCCATTTTGATTGGAGTTTTTGCTTTTCTTTTCTCCCTGGCCATTTAAACATATACTATATTTAATGTAATATATTATAAATGATATATTTAATATAACAAATATATATTTAATGTACTTTACATATTTAATATATTTTCAGATTGTCCACTGATATATAATTATAAGAGTCCTTTTTGTTTCAGTCTTTTATCATTTGTATGAAAGTATGCTATATAATTAAATGTGGTGTCTACTCACGTAATGACATTGCCTGAGAGATACAGTAGTCACATGTGATGCACAGCATACCTAATGACTTCATCAATGCGTAATGTTTAAACTCCTAAACAAAAAAGAAAGAAGGAAAAGGGATAAACTATTTCAAAATAAATTGAAAAGCAGCAAAAAACTAAAAATGCTCCAGTACCAGCAGATCGTGAAAGCTAAAACAGGTGTCACTTCTTTTGTGATATTTAAAGCAGGTACAAACTGAGAAGAGTAAAATGAATGTTTGACAGAAAGACCAACAAGGCAGAAAATAATAGGAGTTGATTGATTGTAGGTCAGACAATGGCTGCTGGAGAAAAATACTGTTACAGTACTGTAGCTGACAAAATGTTAACAGCACTTCAATGATAAATGTTCTTTTTACCGCCAACTTTCCTTTAAAATTAATCAAAGTGCTTGTGTAAACCTGGAGCTATGTATGCTTTTCAATATGAAAATCCAAACTAACCACGTTAAAAGTACAATTTTCATGCTACTGAATGAGGGTCTTTCACTCTTTGAATATATAATCAAAGGCATTGCTTTATTAAATTAGCCATGCTGGTGAAATTAACATTACACCATTTTTGAGTTTGTACTATTATCAGGGTTTTCTGCATATAAACAATTTTCTGTTGCACATGTACATTAACTTTTAAAATTATATGGAATGGAACAGTACAACCCACATGAGTATTTGCTAGCAGCCGATTACAAATATGCAGTTATTAAAATGATTTTGAAGAATTACATTTATAAAATGCTTAGCTAAATAAAAGCATGCCTAAATGTAATAGTAATGAATGAATGTATTGCAAACAATTTCAGTAAAAACTTTCAATCCTTATATCTAATTTGAAAAATTATGAAAAAAAATCATTTGTTTTTTCAGCCAATGTAAATTTAAAAGTCAAACTACTCACCAGTTATATCTGTTTAAGGTTTATTCACTACTAAAACCACTGAAAGTGCCTTATTTTACACTACATTTTTTGCACAAACATTCTGAATCACATTTATAAAAAAATGTACTTTCCTACAGGAATGTAAACCTTGTAAAACCTTGTACTTTGTTTACGAAGCTTTTTATCATGGTTAGTATGAGCATGATGAGATAGGACAATTGAATGTGACATTAGGTCCACTCTTCCGGTAACATTTGTAAACTTTGCATTGATTTGAGTGTGAAAATGTACATGTGGCAAAAAACAGAAAAATGTGTACGCCAAAAAACAAGATCTAATTTGTAAAATCTGGTGTATGAACATTTCTATGCAAAAAAAACACAATTATATTATAAATGAGCCTCAAATCCCCCCTTGATTGCAGTTATGAAAACAACAATATGTAGAACATTCTAGTCAACCTCATATACATGCAATCACGATGATGCAAAACTTCATTCGCTGGTAGAGCAGCCTTCCTCCTGATACATCAAGGCATTGGCACATGTTTTCAAGAGTATCTCTGCAACCGAGTATGCAAGGTTATGCGCTTCATTATAGTGCCTCTTCTCTGTGATTTGGGGGTCAGGGAAAGGTGTAAGGTACTGGCATCTGAGCAGGAAGCCATTGCCTGATATATGTAGTGACATGATTGCTGTTACAATGAATAGCACAAGAAATGTGAAAAACACGGAAATCAGCCGGTTACCTTACCAACAAACCAGCCACCACAAACAGTTTCATCATGTCTGCCAAAACTACTTTTCCTCCAAATAAATGAATCATGGGTTGATTCAGTCCAGCAAGCCACAACGTTCGTCAGTGTCATCTTGGTATCACAGATGACTTGTGTGTTAATGGAATGTAACTGCTGATGGTTAACAAAACAAGCCTTATTCTCTCTGGATGCTCTTATTACAATGTGAGTGCAGTAATATGCTTCCATTACTTTAGGAGAACCAGACACTGCTGCAAATTGCCTTTTCATGTTGGCAAAAACATGTTAGATTTTATATACGAAGTGAGACACAAAAATAACCAGACTGGGCTTGGGGCTTTCCTGAAAAACCATCTGGAGGTTGGCTGGACGTGAATCATAGAACTATATCCCCTCCTACATGCCCTCTCAAACCAGCTAGGTATATCCTGTGAATAGCCCAGTCAATATTTGCACAACAATCGCTACACAAGTTGCCACGACAATGTCGGGTGAAATAAGCGAACAGCGAGACAATGCTTCCGCGTTCAATGCTTTTTCCATAAAGCGAAGGTGACAATGTTTAGAATGCTGTAACTCATCGATAATTTTTTTTTTTTTTTTCCAATCTGGTTATTTTTGTGTCTCACCTCATATGTACACCCCACCATACAAAAACTGGATGTAGTGCCTCACTGGGCAGTTAATGGCTTCCAGTATAGTGGGCATGATGGAGTGAAGCTTGACTGAGACATTCCTGACCTGTCGGCCATTTCCCTGAGAAATGACAACAAATAACCAGTATAAACTAACGAAAAAACCAAAAAAAGTTCTTCAGTGTAAATGTGCAGCATTGGCCCTTTTAAAAAGAAAATAAAATACAGTCTCCACAACATATTTATTACTTTAGAGGTGTAATATGTTTGTCACATCAACACACATTCTAATAATGGCTTGATGTTATAAATTACTATGTGCGTAAGTCATCATTTAGGTGGTTTGGCTGCATTACCCTAATTGATGAAGGGTTGCAAAATGTTGCATACACATGGGTGAGTGTTTTTGTTAATAGTCCTCTTGTCAAGTTTCTTTTATTAATTTTTTCTTTTTATAAATTACAACACTTGCATGGAAATTCTTGTATGCACATTTAAAGCCTGCACATTTTATAAATCTGACCCCTTTTAAGTACTTCCGTAGCTTGTTTGTTGTCAGCTATAGGTTTACACAATAGCAAGGATGATATTCAAATTACTTTTAAAATTGAAACTTTAAGTGGTACAGGCTCTGTAAACTTACAAATATTTGTGACTATACAATAATATGGTAATAGTAAAGTACTAAACTTGGAAGGTTTCCATATATAAACACACAAATCGAGAGTTAAGTTTTTGTTTTCAAGCAGTCAACAAACAACAATAGTTTGAATACAACAATAGTTACAATAGTTTGTCTATAACCAGTTTACTATAGACTGAACTATAAATGCATTTTTGCATTTAAATTCTAAAACCAATGGGGCATTTCTTAAACCATATGACTTTGTTTCATCATCATTATAGTTTGCTGTATGCCAGAAGAAACTAGTTTGACATGCCTATATGTTGTGAGCCACTAGGGGGCACCAAAGAGCCCCAAACCCCACACACAGCTTCACAGACACCAGTCCCTTTCAAATAAAGCTGATTTATTTATACAAATACCTTCCACACCGGTCTAAAAGCATAATCACTACAATTCTGTTCAGTTTCTCCTCTCCTTCTCCCTCTCTCTTTCTCTCTCTCTCTTCTACTCCTCAACACCATCCAGGCGAGCTTTGTCCACTCCCACCCGACTCTGACTCTCCTGGATGAGAGCAGCAAATCCTTTTATAATGGCTAACTCTTCCACCCACGTGATCTGCAAGCACTTCTGGGTTAGGCGGAAACCCCATGCTGTAAGGCACTTCCATTTTTGCAGCACCTCTTCGCGGCACCCACGGTACCCAACAGGGCTGAGACAAAGAACTCCAAGTCCCATGGTGACCTGCGGGAACCCGGGCCACTGCTGCAATTCGGGAAAGCTGCCATCTAACGTTCTGGGGGAGGCAAAATATTGCATCTATTGTTCTCCCCAGTTCTTCCATTATACGGGCCTCCTGGCTTGGTATGTTCCTGGATCTAACCCAGCTGGGGCGCCCATGTATTCCTGCTGGCATCTACATCTTCTTTCTTTGCCCCCTTTCTTAGAGTGGCATAGGGCTGGCCTTCCGTTCGATTAAGGAACCACCCTCCTTCCCGACTGGAACGCCCACCTCTGCATATTGTCCATCACAATGTGTACTATATATATAAAATCCAACTTCTGTTTGTATGTCTGTCCTCTTTTCACGAGAGAACTACTTAACGGATTTAAATCAGGTTTTTTTCTATAACTTGCTTGAACAAATTTGTGACTTCTCTCATTGCAGTATGTATCATAGTTCGCTTGCAGTACTGATTTATTTGCGCGAATCTGAGAGACATGCACCGGAGCGGGAACCTCCTCACCCATGCACCAGCCTCAGGGTGTGTACCTTACCTCCGCTTAGCTAGTGAATGAGAGAACTACTTAATGGAATTAGATCGGGCTTTTTTCCAGAATTTGCTTGAACATTCCTGTTGATTTTGCGAATTCTCTCATCACACTAAGAATCAAAGTTTGTTTGTAGGAGCGATATATTCGTGCTAATCCAAGACAGAGGCTGCAGGCCAAGGGGAGGAGGAAGTGTTATGTCAGGAGTAGGGAGCCGTGCGGGGCCCTCCTCACTGTTCTGTTTCACTGCGTAGGTGGAGCCAAGGGGCATGGCTAGTATAAAATAAAACTAAACCTACATGTAATGTGTAATCGTGAAATTATACTGGTACTGCACAAGTTAATGAACATTTTATATTATATAATATCTGCTTTAAAAACTGTAAAATTGTAAAAAAAGTATTTTAAACATAGTTCAGGCTTAATTTTACAATTGTACAGCATTTGATAACTTGTAGAGGAATGTTTTAGCTGATAATATTGCATTTTGACAATTTGTATGTACTGAAGTGAGACATTCTTTATTGTGTGACTACTACAAAACCAGAATTAATTTAGAAGCAGCTCTAATATGGAGCTATTTACCAAATTAATTAAAAACCTTTGTTAAGAGCCCTTATTAATAAGGATAGTTGAAAATTGCAATAGCAGAGAATGTCAGAATAAGGTAAATGGTCAAGGCAAAGAAGCAAAACTAATTATAATTTGTTGGTGGAGTATCTTGCTATCATTAGTAGGGTATGAATGTTAGGTACAGGTCACCTACTACAAATAGTGATTGTTTTTTCTTTTTTTGTTGCATTTAAACACTAACTTCTTCTAGGTGGTCACAGCTTTTGAGCACAAACTTAATTAGGCTAGTTATATCATAAAAATAATTTTGCAAATACTTACTAATTGTTGCTTATTCTCAGTTAAATTCTATATGTGGTCTTCAGTGATGAGTGAACTCTGCTGAATTCATTTTGCCTCAACCTCAAAAAATGTTGAAAAGTTTGAGAATTTCAACGAACTTGGCAAAATCCAGTGAAGTCAATGTTTTTTAATTAATATCTGCAAAAATGCATAATACTTTATTACATATTTTATAGCGGAATGTTTTGCACTTGTATACAAATGGTAAATGCTGAAGCAATATTACTGTACTTCAAATCACAAAACAAAAATTTTAAATAGAGTTTAAATATGGGTGCCATATTATGCATTCTTATATACATATTCTACGTTTATTTTGGGTTATGAATCAACAAGGATCAGTTCCCACTGTTTATTACTAAGTATAATATGTATGGAAAGTTACCTTTTAGTTAATGCTGTATTTTGTTTAATCATTTGACCACAAAGATCAGGGCTGTTACGTTACTAGCCTTGATCAATAAATAAAACTGTGGATAAAACAACTTTGTTATTTGTGCTAGCTATTTTTTTCTGTCAAGCAGGCCCTAGCTGTAGGATTGTTATTTTGACTTTGCTCTGACTTCAGCTCTCAGGTAATATCTTGTCCCTTTGCTCTTGGTTAGCTGTTGTAATTTGACCTCACTGTTTTCACTCTTCCCTGTCTCAGACCATGTTTCAGTTGACGTTTATCATTTCTTGGTATTTACTGAAAATGGTCACAATAATTCTTGTTCACTTCTGCATGTTCTTTATGGTGGATGTGTGAATTATGCCAACTTTATACTTAACCTACAGTTTTGTTAATGATTATTGAACCTCACGTGATCTTTTTTATGTTCTTTCCTTACCAAATGTAGATCAGCCGTAGCCTTTTTTTATATGCCATTTTTGCACATTTTATGATGTTAATTTTTTCTTGCAATGTTATTAGTTTCCTTTTCTTTTTTTTAATTCATTAAAAACAAGTAACATTCCATACAAACAAGTCAAACTTAACAAAACTAAATTCAATTCAATCCCCTCCCAAGAAAAAGAGAGAAAGGTCAACAGCCAGAGTAAAACTTTAAGAGTAGAAAAGAGGGAAGAGAATCTTTTTCCCCAATATAAAAGCTTATTCTAAAATGTTATTGATTAGATCCTACCAAATTTTTAAAAAGTTTTGAACAAATCCTCTAAGTGAGAATTTGCTTTCCTTTTCTTATCAACAATTCCATATTCCTTTCCACTGGATGCATGTTTCGGTGGCATACTTATGGCATGAAAATCCACCATTAACAAATGATGTCCGACATGTATGTGTGACGGCACGAAATGATGGATTTTTTTTTTTTAACTATGCATCAGCGATGGCTGCTACATGTTCATCTGCCTTTAAAACTAGTTTACTTTGTAAGTAAAAAATTATAGTTGCTATTTGAAATATAATTAAAATTCAGCTGAATAGAAATAATATTGTTTTATATGCTCATTTGTTCCTGTGGATTGCTGTAAATTGAGACCTCCATGACCTATAGAGCACTGACTGAAAAATCCTATCTCAAACTGATTCAGTTTAGATTTATTTCAAAATATTCATTCATTCTGGAACTGCACGCGGGGCCATCTTAACATATGGGCACAATGGGCACTGGCCGGGGGTTCCAGGAGCATAGGGGCCCACGATGTTTCAAATGCCTATGTATGTTTCTCTTTTACTAACAAAACAGGGGCCAAGTGCACTACTGTGCCCGGGGGCCTGTCATGCTGGTAAGACGGCCCTGAACTACACATCAGTAAATCATACAGTGACCTAAACAGCCGTTAATAACATTACAGTAAACCACCAGTGTCAACTTTCCTAAATTGAAAGCAAAATTAAATAGTAGCACTAGTTACAACCATGGCCAGAATGTGAGTATGAGTATGACAACTTCTTTAGCATGCGTAAGTCCCCATGAGGGCAAAGGTACAGTAATTAATACAGTAATTAGCAAGCAGATTCCTGGCTGGTCAGTTTATAACAACCCATAGTAATTGGCTGTTTTCCTGTGTGAGTGTGTCTGTAAAGTTTTGCCTTTGTTCTGAATTCTTACTGAATACTTAATACAGGAATATTAGATGCATTATGGCAAGTGTGTAATTTATGGCTTTTCATCCTGGAGTTCAAACTATTTAACAGATAGCAAACTCAATAGGCTAATTTGGTTCTATTTTTCTTTTCCATCATCATCAACAGCAACAACTATGAACACGACAGAGCGAGAAAACTATTCACAGCTACACAATTTTAAAAGAATCCATCTGTGTGTTTACCAGTATTACAGGAACCGTTCGCCCTGTTCAGAAAATCAAAATAAAATAATCCACTCACCACAGTTTGCAGGTCGGGGAGAAAATGTTTCCAACTGCTGCAACTAAAATAAAGGCATTTTTTATTTTGTTTTGCAGGCTTTTAATTCAGTCCCATTTCACCTTTTCAGTATTAAATTTTGTAGTTCATTAATTATTTTCATGAATTCTGGGAAAATTATGTATATTTGCTTTATACATGTTTTTTGTTATGTTTTCTTGATTTTTTTTTGTGTTTTTTAATATATTTTCCTGGTTTCATTTACATTTATTTTGTTTATGTTAATCCTGTCATGTAGTTTGGTAAGAAGTTAGGGAAGCAGCCAGGAATTTGAATTAGCTGAAAGTTAAACTGTAAAATAAATTGGTAATAAAACAGTATTATGCTCATGTATGCACCCATCTGAAGAGAATGTGTCAAAACCGTTTGATTGGATTTTTCAGGTTCTTTCCATAGTTTGGTTGTTTTTTCTTCACATACTTCAGTTTTTCTTTCCATATCCCAAAGAAATGTGTTTAAAGTGAGGAGGGACTCCACATTAGCCCTGCAAAAGTGACTTTGAATGTAATGTGTGTGAGAGTCTCCAGGGTTAGCTACCACCTTGGCTCTAGTGTTATCGTGATAGACTGTAATCCCACAGCCCTGAAGTGAAGCAAACAGGTTAATTCATGAACATCGAATGACATGTGTATGTGACATGATGGCTAAATTCTTTATTTATAATGATAAGAAGGGTTATGCTTAATTATTTTTGCATTTAATATTTGACTTGGAGCTGTAATTAGAAGTTCTGCATTTCCCCAAGTTATGTTTACAGATGGTCCCCTTTATCCAATAATCTTTTTCAAACCTGTGGTGACCACCTTAAATTATTAAGCTTAATTTTAAAATAGTTCTGCATGCTAGTTATGGTCACTACTTGTAGGAGCCAACAAGATCACGCATGGTAACACCCAGCATTCCTTTGAATGACAGCATTCATAATAAAGTAAGTGTTATGCTTTTTGCTACCTGAAATATTTAAATATATTAAGTTGTCTTTAATTAATATATATTCAAATGTTTCATAAAGCAATTACTAAATGGGCAAAAACTTTATTTTTCTGTTGTCACAAATTTAGCTTCATTTGTCATTTCAGTGTCTCATCAAGTATTTCAAGGATAAGTTTGAAATGAAATAGAATTTTACCAAAACTCCATTTGTGTAAAAGAAATAATATGGTGAACATTCTGCCACCCCTTATTCCCTTGGGGAATAATGCTGTGGAAGTAGTCAATGAGATGAAGAAGTGTTTGTTTCAAAGAAAACGTTAAAGTAAGATGACAGAATTGTACTTAAAGACTTGGGCATAGATTGATTGACTGCAGTTAACCCCCTTTAAGAATGACTTTTATTTTTTTTCAATGATGTCTAACTAATGGTCATCACAAAAACAGTGTGTACAGATGTCTACCAAGAGAAGTATGGCATTTTATGTCAATATCATTCATGTGAGCACATTTCAAAATACATACAATGATTAATCCTTGAAATTACTGTACATTAAATTAGAGAAATAAAATCATAATGCTATTTAGTCAACATGTCCTTCTTTATCAATCTCTTTAAATAAGTGCAGTACACTGCACATTTAATATATGCTACAGACACTTAGGAAAACATATTTAATGAAATAATGCATTTTCTAAATTCACTCTCAATATTTTATTCTCCATTAAAATATGAGTTTATAAATAAATGTCCATAGTATTACTGAAATAATTGTAGAGTTATGGAATGCTTCAGCAGTTCCATAAGCGTTTTTCTCTTATTTAACAAATCCGGTTATGGGAGCTGTTAGTAAAGACTTGTTTTCCAATGTTATTTTATACACTGGAACAAAATCTAAACAAATTCAGCACATCTTATTTAATCTAATCCTAAAGTAGTGTTTCCCAAGGACTTTACATGAAGTAAAATTAATGGAAACAAATGAGAGGCATCTTACTTTAAGACTGCTGGAAAGCTGCCCTTCCTCTGTGGCTGATAGTCTGACAAATAAAGGTCTGAAATTGCCCGCAACACGGGCGGCTATGGAAAAATGAATAACGAGTTATGTTTGGCAGGATTAATGGATATTATCATGTTAATGGATGTTTATGGTGCAGTTTGGGAGAGTCATGTGCCCATGCAGAAGTGCTGGTCCCTGTATAGATGCAGCTCCTCTATCACAGTGTGGCATAATTAACTAGCTCTTTTTGTGTCCAATATGTTTTCAGCTCCCTAATGATTTACAGATTAACCAGCTGGGGAGGCTCTAGCCACATGCTCTCCTCTGTCTCTCTGTCTCTGTCTGTCTCACTCTCTCTCTTTCCCTTTTTTCTTTGTCGCATGCTGCGATGCTCCATTTTTTGGCACAGAAACTAAATATTATCGCCAAAGTCCCTGATCCACCAGTTGAGTAACCTGGTTTACTTGTTCCTCTGTATCAAAAGATATTTTTGTTGACAACAGAACAAAAATATAAATATAGTGGATGAAGATGCTCTTATAGCAATTGCATGTTCTGCCAGAGGTACAGTATCTTGTCATTCTTGACATTCATTAGCAGGTCCTTAAAGGGAAAAATAGCATACCCATAACAAAAAGAAATGAACAGGATGCCTTTAGCACAGGGAACTTAAAATGTCTGTGACAGATACACAATATCTCTATGAACAATGTTACAGCCTTTTGTATTCGGAATTACCAACTTATAATGATCACACAGTTTTTATTTCCCTTTATTTAAAAGCATCCTGACCTGGTCCTTTCTGTATTTAATGTTTAAAACAAAATTTCATTAAATGATTGACACTGATAAGGAGGGAGCCATGTGTTTGCCTCCACATGTAAACTTGACACTCCAAAGTTTGTTTTGAATGTAGAAATGCTTTTAGTTTTAAAATTGGGAACCTATTACAAGTCATCACCATAAAACTGAACTGATAAATTTTTTCACCCGCCAGAATTGTCATTAGGATATCCACTGGCTTTGTCCAGAAGCTCAGTTTAATTCATGACAGAGAAACAGATTGCATCCTTTCTATTAATAATAAGGTCTGCAACAGAACAATGGTGAGGGTCCACAGTTTCCTCTCCTGAGCTGAGCTGAGTGCCAAAGGTGGTGACTTTGTTTTTGGCTGCAGTGTAGCTTAACATTACCTGTTTACAGCTCTAAATTTAATTTTTATTTGATAATGTTCAATATTACCTAGCATATGCATATAACTCTAATTACTTTTTTTCATGACACACAGCAGACTTTTATCTTATATATTTAATAAAGTAGAATTCTTAAATAAAATTGGGAAAAAATAAGCCTGAACATCTTCTCACTGTGTCTGTTGTTTTTTTGTATCTGAAAGCCTTTGGAATGAAATGCATGTTCTGTCAAGCAATATGTAGAAAACGTTAAAAACCTTGAGTTTGTACAACCTTGAAATCTGTAATAGACAATTATTTTACAAGTTAAACACTTGAGCTTACTTTTTAAAAAGAGAGATGAAAAACATTCACCATTCATGGTTTGTCTGTTTTTTTTTAGTGTAGCACAAATGCCACAGAGTTTTACCAGTACCACTATGAGACTATAGTAATGATTCATTATTTTATTTGCGGGTAGCACAGTGTTACGGGGCCAGTGTGGTTGCCCTGCCTGTTAATATTGAGCTTGCATAATCTCATTGTGGCTCCAGTTTCCTACCATGTCAATCTCAGTGTGACTCTGTGTCCTGTGACACACTGGCATCCAGGCTTCGTTCAAGCCCTGATATCGAGTATAGCAGCTTGGCTACTGGCTCTCTAAAATCCTGAAATGGAAAATAAGCATACATTAAATTGGTGGATGGATTAATTTTTATGTGATTGTACAGCGGCAATGTGCCGTATCAGTGCATGCTCCCAACCTCTGTCACTCTCTCTCATTGGTTTTTTATTTTGCATTCTACAGTATACTCCTTTCTGCATTTTCTACTGTTCATTACACTTCTGAAGTGATGTTAAAAGAAAAGCTCATTTAAGTAGAAAGTGGGTCTGTTAAAGTCAAAATGCTCACTGTACTCTCTGTATAGAGATTAATTCTTCCCTTTAACCAGTTGCTGCCAGGATAGCCTGGAATTCGTGGGTTCAGGGAATGAATGGATAGATGGATAGATGAGTACATTTCAGCTTGAATGTGGTTGGAAGCGATTATTTACAACAGTTAAAAAGAGCACCACATTCTTGCGAGGAGGCTTAAACTTTTAGACCTCTAGAGCTTCTTTTTTTGAAGCCAGCACTGACACATTTTGCTCTTAAACTCCATGGATATGTCACTGTTATTTTTTTAGCATCCCCTGACTTTTCTAAATTAACTTATTCATTTGTCTTTTAAAGGTACTGCCTATCTGGTTTCACACCATCTATCAGAAATAACATGTTTTGCCTGTTAGGTTCTAAATAGCGTCAAGACTTTTTTTTGCCTGCCTGAAAGCGAGCTCTTAGAAAAAATATTCTCTTTGTTTCAAAATTTTGACTTGTATAGACTTGTATAGAGGCACAAATGTACAACTATTCAAAGCTACACTGGGATTACATTTACTGTATATGTTGTTTACGTTAAATGAAACATTTATATTTCACTGGTTATGCTGTTAGATTATCCGGGTAAATATTTCTTGTCTTTTGGAAAGAAGCACATTCGTTACTGTTACAGTATGCATTTATACTTGTCCACTCTCAGATAATATCCTCACGGAATATAAAATTTAGTATTCTAAACTGAAGAGGTAAACATATCCATACTCGTCCTTAAGTCAAGCTTTCATGATTGGTCCACGGGGCACACTAAACAGAGACATAAAACATCCAAGGCAGATGCTGTACATTTCAAATGGGTGGCTACTTGTATTATTAGCACATGCAGGTTAGCTGCTGTTCAAAGACAGCATAATCAAAAGTAATGTTTCTTTAAGGCTATTCATTCTTTGATTCACATGCAAACCACATCATGTATAATTTTTGCTATCAAATGGAACCTTTGCTAACCAAAATGTTACAGTTAATTTGGATCTCAAATATATTGTTATCAATATTCACATGTTGTTCCTCAATTATCTTACTCATTATTACTTGAAAACTCTCTTTTAATTGATGTACGTGTTTGACAGATTTCACGTTTAATTCTGGAGGTGTTAATATACTAGTTGCCTAGGAGCATTCACTGCTGTTATGTGCGAAGTTTATTTGTCCATTGGTGCATAATTTTTTCTCATTTATTCCTTAGTTTTTGAAATACATTGTTAATTAGGAAGTCAACCATCTGATGATTTGATATCAAGGATAATATTTCGACAGAAAAGGTCTGCAATTTTTATAGACTGAGCTTATGCCTTTATTCTTATTTGCATTACTGTTGGAACATTGTTTTTGTTCTTCAAGCAAATATTTGCACTGGTTCAAGCTGTTTTACTGTATGTGCTGACATTAAATCTTTATGTGTTTTGAGGCTTAGTAGTGAATGCTTTGGATTAAAAACCACAAGGTTTCTCATTCAGTGATTCAACTGTAAAACTATAAGGTATTTAAACAATTGTACTGTAGTGGGCATATAACACAAAATGGGGGATTGTTGATTAAAATGTGTATACAGCATTAAATAAAGGCAGTTGCTCTTTTTGTAATATTGCTTTAGCTTGGTGTGGGATGTTCGGAAACTATCCTACTTCACCTGGCCCACGTTCAGTTCCAGGCACTTTCATTTGCTGTACGGATTTTCCGTGTTCCCACTATGTCTTGAGAAATGAATCTATTGTAAGTACAGCAGCCAGAAAATCTACCAAGCTAAAACTGAAGGAAGTCCAGTTTTTCTGTTATTGCACATTTTGCTTGACTAGCACACTGCATTTGGTAAGTGGAATTTACTGTTCGTCTATCTAAATGCCACATTTCTTGAGTAGTATTTGAAGCTCCTGGAATTCAATTTAAAGATTATCAAACTTTAGCTTTAAGCGTCATGGCCACACATACTGCAGGCAGACAAGATAAGTGTGCTTGTGGTGCCGCTTGAATTGTATAGCTTACTCATACCAATGCATAATATCCGACTTTAAAAAGCATCATTGTGTAACTGGATTTATGGTTGTGGTTAACTGTACTCATTTTATGACACTATAACTGCTATCTTGGTGTGGTTTCTTTTGCTTACTTCCCGAGAAACAGCTTTTCACTCTTTCATTTTCACTTTCTTAAAAAGCTTTCTGCAACGCTATAAAACCAGTCATATGTTGAGGTATTATTTGTATGAACTAAACAGGACTGTGCAATGCATAGAACATCATCTGAATAAGTGTTGTGTTGACCTTATGGATGATACATACAGTATCACGTTTGGATGGTGGAGGTTACTCAAAAGGTCATTTGACAGCCATGATTACAAATAAGAGACGGTCATTCTGTCAGGTCTGTAGGCCCAGAAGTAGTCAAAGAGTGATTCTGCGTGGCATTGTGGAATAAAGTATAATATATATTTCAGCTTAATTACAGCAGTGATTCATAAATATCCCTAGAAGATAATGTGTCTGAAGTATATCAGAGAAATTGAAGTAAATTAAAAAAATAGAAATTAAAAATGTTGTATTTTAACATTAACTGATTACTGAACATTCATTGCTGTACACTAATTATAAATATTTATTATATTTAGGAAGAAGAAAAATCTAATACCAACTTCTGGTAAATACAAGTGCATTTACTTGTATATACTTAGTCAGATATTCTAAGAAAATAATGAAACACTTCTTTTTAACAAAAGCTCTCCCCAAGCAAGTATTTTTATTAAATTAGTAAAGTCTTTGAGGGACATGAGTCTTGAAGACCTAATATTTAAATCTGTATTAATGGCAGTTACTGCATGGTCAAGACTCCACTATAAGAGTGTTTGATTTCTGTTATGTTTAATTACAGAGGAGTCCTTCAAAATATTTGAATTTTCAGATCATAATGTGCAGTTTGCTTTTGTACCATTATCTTGTTTTTCAATGAGCAATCACTGCATTTACTTTCACTATTAGTGCAGCAATTTGTTGCACTGAGCGTTTTTTTTTTTTTTTTTGCCAAAAGAAGAGGAACAGAATGCCATAAAATATTTTCAGTGTATGATAATCCATGGCCCTGTGAGCTTTAAACGTATTTCTGTAACATGTTATTTCATTTCTGTTTCTGCTGTAATGCTATTCTTCAGACTTTTTCAAAAAATGTGCATTTTTTTAAAGGTTGACATAATGGTTTAATGCTGCTGCCTCATGGATTCACTGGATATCCAGTCATTATGTTTGTGGAGTTTGCATGTTCTCACTCACTTTATCCATGTAGTCCTGTTTTCCTTCAACATGCCTAAAGGTTTGTGTCTTTGGAAGTTGCAAATTTGCCCTGAGTAAGTTTTTGTATATGTGTGAGTGAACCCTGCCATGAACTGCCACTCCATCCTGGGCTGGCTCCTGACTTGATGCTTTTGAAACAGGTTCTATTCCACTGTGACCCTGAATTGGATTATGGGGGATTGAGAATATTATGTTATGCTATGCTACCTTTATTAAAGCTCTGTAAAAACATCCAGAAAAGGTTACTTACAGTACAGAATGTGTATATTCTATAATGCATTCTTATTATGATTTTCATTTGTTGACTTGCCCCCTGGAGTGCTGTAATTTATCTAATGGAACAAGATAAGGAAAAGCAAAAGAAATCAATAATACTTAAAATTATTAAATGCCTGGAAAGTACAAAATGTTTTTTTCTAGTACTACAGCCATCTCTCATGTGTTTGCTAAACCAGATTGCATTCATGAACGACAAAATTGCTTGTCTTGCTGTGCAGAAGAAAAGAAAGCTATGACTTGTATATTGCACACACACATATATATATATATATATATATATATATATATATATATATATATATATATATATATATAGAGAGAGAGAGAGAGAGAGAGAGAGAGAGAGAGAGAGAGAGAGAGAGATGTACTAGATAAAGTTACTTTGTCAAAATAATCACAGAATGTTTAATGACTATAGTGCCTGACGCTAAAGACACAGCATCAAATGTGCATGAGGAGATTGAAAGTGGAATGAGCCAGCAAATCTATCACAAATTCTCTTTTTACACTGTGCAGTAGATTTTTTTTTTAATATGTAGCAAAAAAAGAGACAGTGAAGTTTGAATAAAGCTCACACATAACAAATAATTCTTCTGGGGGGGGGATTAAATTGTATCAGAGCACATCAATATCTTTCAAAACAAAATTAAAATTAACAGCAACAGAAAAGCATCCATCACCTTGTTCAACTCATTGATGTCTTTCCCTTCCTAGACAGCCTGCAGGTTGCTGCCATTGAGCTGCCTGACCCGCATCCTTTTCACAGCAATATACAAACCTATTGTTAACAATAGTGAGTGGGCAAACAGCACTTTCTGAGCTGCTGAGAGCTAATCAGCCTTTGCTCAGTCAAGCAGAAACACTGCCTGAAATGTCTGAGCGAGGGCACTTATAATGTTAGACAATGTGCATGTCAGCATTTCCCCAAAAATCTGAGTGTTGAGTCGATAAGCAATTCTCCAACTTAACTTTTAATTCGGTTTAATCCTGTGCATAGATTAAAGATAGATATGCACATACTGTATGTAATGTATGTCATTTGCACAAATAGAAAACAAAATGAAAAGTGTGTGTATCTTGTGTTTAAATTTATGCGTACAATAAAAAATCATTAGCTCTAAGGATGAAACAAAGAAAAAAAAAAATATCCGTGAACCTTATTAGTGTAGGTTGCTGCTGACATGACTAGTGTCACAGTGGGACTCATTGTTTACAGCTTCACTGTATACTTCAACCTCACAGAATACATTTATGTTGTGCACACAGAAATGAAATACACAGTGCAAAGCTGCACCTTTTGTACTGTGGAAAAAAGACACCACACACTCAGTAACAAGACCCTGTGTGTTTGCCAAGTTGTGTTTCTTGTATGTGATATTGGAAATTACAGTATGCTTATTAACATATAACAGTATCTATATTATAAAGATATACATTAGACACATCAGAAAAAAGTATGTGCATAAATAAAGTAAATAGTGTGACAGCAAAATATTTTTTATTTACCTTTTCCAACATCCAGCATTGTGGTATTGAATCACACACCCAATGTTTGTCTATATAGGTTTCACATGTTCTTCCAGTGCGTAGGTTTCCTGTAGGTACTTTGATATTCCTTACACATCCCCAAACACGTGCTGGTTAGGTTGATCGGTGGTTCCAAGTTGGGCCTGTGTGGGTGTGCATCATGTGAGTGAGCCTGGTGCCTTGTCCAGGGCTGTTTCTTAACTTGTGTTCAGTGCTGATGCGATAGGCTGTGGCCTCGGGTGGCCCTGAATTTGATATAAGAAGGTATGTTCATGTCATGTTAGGTTTATGTATCTATGTATTTGGGCCTATAGGACAAGAAAGTAAAGAAAAAATTATTTGCGCAAAGGAATTGATCTCATGACCTGAATCCCACAAAAATCCACCCTCACTGAAAAGTTAATTTAATTATGGGGATGTTTCACATTCATAGTCACAAAGGATGATTTTTAGGGCTGGTCTACAGCAGTTGAAGAACAGCACAGATGATAGTATGTCTGGCTGCAAGTCAGCTAATCCCACTTGTACCCTTTAGTTTTCTATAAGTTTCTCTGTTTCTGTACATACTGTCATAATAAATGTGTTATTTATTACTTGAGGAAAGCAAAATATCTTGGAGAGTGCAAGCATTATTTATTACTAGTACTACTATATATACACAAGTCATAATTAAGTCTGTATAGTTGATTTTTTTTCTTCTTTTCTGGAATTATGTCTAGTAGTTTGGTAACTTTTATATGACACTTCAAGTCCCTGTTCAGCTGTTGTTTGGTTATCAGCACAGTCACATAACTAATTATAACATTCAGGCCTAATTACAAGATAACCCTGTGAGGAAAAAGAGACCCAAGAGTAGTGGGATGATTTAATTTCAGATACAGCTAAGGTTTTGATTACTGTAAATATTACATTCCTCTTGAAATGCCGATCACCTCAATTGTCACACGCTTTTTTCAAAGAAATTCGTCATAAATGGAGGTTGGATTCCAACAAAAGGCTATTTTGTATACTTATCTAAGACTGCTTATTGGCATAAAGGGAAAGCTCACAAACTTTGATCCTTGTTTGATTAAATTTAAATCAAACCG
The DNA here is from genome assembly GCF_900747795.2 of Erpetoichthys calabaricus. Classification (NCBI taxonomy): domain Eukaryota; kingdom Metazoa; phylum Chordata; class Cladistia; order Polypteriformes; family Polypteridae; genus Erpetoichthys; species Erpetoichthys calabaricus. Next base: position 223,192,922 of record NC_041396.2, read on the forward strand.
CCTATATGAAATAAGTGTGAGATGCAGCAATGACTTTTATGAAAAGGTGTAATACAAAAAATGTAAAGATTTCCTTGCTTTGGAGTACATCCTGATCAGACTTAAGCAAATATATGTTATTGAGTTAAAAAGTAGTACATCAATACAGAAGTCAGCCTCTAGTTTGTTAAAAAGCCAGCTGCCGCAATGGTACTTGAGGAGCAAAACTGAAAGCAACGTTTTTTAGGGAATGGTGTTGAAGAGTCACTTTGGAAATTTGAGAGACATAATGGACATGAATAAAGGTTACATAGCATTTCTCTCTGAAGTAGATTTTTCAGGCAGGCAGCTCAGGCCTGACAGACACACTATGGCAGCATGAAGACATCCATTTGGTTTTCAGTTGATTAATTTTAACCCTTAGTGCACAGTGAAAGAAAATGGGTTTGGGGTTGCTCCAGTATTTTTTTGGTGGCTGCACCCAGTAGAACCTGCAGGAAAATATAATCCTATATGTAGGGAAAACTGTGGATGGATAATTCTGAAATAGAAAAACTGCTAGCTTCTGTGTGCATCACATTCATTTTTACATAAGCGTGATATGTAGAAATGCTGTAAAAGAGCTAGTAATATTTTCATTTGAATCTACTCCTCCCGACTCTCACCCTGACAATTACATGGATTGTGTACAGGAACAAAGCTGGAGGTACACAGCAACACATATATGCATATGTTTATCCTCTCTATCCTAATATATTTTAAGAAGGGATTGGGATAAAAATACATACAGGTATATGAGAGTAGTTCTATAAATATGAAAGCTCCATTAAAGTGCCATATTTCAGTTGCAGTCAGTTGTACCGTAAATCAGATTTAATTAAGACTAAAGATTCTGGTGTCAGACCTATTAGACTGTTTTAGTACTAGGAGAGATACAGTTCATGTTTAGTAAGGTCTTTTTAAGATTCTTAGACAATAAAATATGTATTCATATATGTTAATTTCATTAATATCTGCACATTTTCACTTTTTTTTAACAAGTGATTCAGTCTTTAACTTATCTTCAAAAGTAATGATTAACATAGTCAGTTAGACAGTCTGATACCATTTGGACATTTCTCAAAATAGTATTTTGTCATCTGTAAAATTTCATTGCCCTTCTGCTGAAGCCATTTGGCCAGCCATGCCACCATATTGTTATGGAGCTGTTTGAAGATGGATGATCACAGTGCCAAATGTCTTTCTGCTGACCTTCTTCCTAAAAATATAAACACTGCATGTGAACCAATGCTAAACTTCTCTGTTACGTTTTGGAACCAGCAATTTCTTGATTAAGCTGATATAGTTCAAAATATTCACTTAAAATATTAATTCAGTTATTGGTGAAAGTTAAAAGGAAGTGCATTGATGACTATAACCAGGAAACACTTCTTTACACAAAGAGTCACAGAAATTCATAACAATCAACTGCAGATGAAATATAAGCCGCAATATTAAATGGCAAATGGCAGTCATTATTAATACTTGGAGCATGGGAACAACAGCACTTTTTAAAAGTATATTAAAACTAAACATATACAGTATATATATATATATATATATATATATATATATATTCACGGCATTCGTAGTCTGTGTCACAATCTGATTGTATGGGTGGTTACCTACCAGGTAACGCTTGTAGTTGGCCAGCAATCTGCTAACATACGCCACGGTGCCCTCAGTTTGTGAGGAGCAGATCATAGAATGGTTGAAATAGTTTACTGTCAAATAAATGCAAAGAGTACACGACACGTGTTTCGCCCTCATTCTGGGCTCATCAGGTGTACACACTCCACTGCACTCCCTCTTGGGAATCGAACCTCGGACGTCAGCATCAGATATATATATATATATATATATATATATATATATATATATATATATATATATACATATATATATATATATATATATATATATATATATATATATATATATATATATATATATACCGTGGAACCTCGGTTCACGACCATAATTCATTCCAAACCTCTGGTCGTAAACCGAATTGGTCGTGAACCGAAGCAATTTCCCCCATAGGATTGTATGTAAATACAATTAATCCGTTCCAGACTGTATGAACTGTATGTAAATATATTTTTTAAAATATTTTTAAACACAAATATAGTTAATTACACCATAGAATGCACAGTGTAATAGTAAACTAATGTAAAAACATTGAATAACACTGACAAACACCCAGGCTCCCTGCTCAGCTGCATGTACAGGCTCGCTCTCAGCTGCATGCGCTCTCTCTCTCTCTCCAGCATGTGAGCCTGCCTGCTCTCTCTCTCTCTCTCCCTCTCTCTCTCTCTCTCTCTCTCTCTCTCATCAGCACACGAGCCTGCCTGCTCTCTCTCTCTCTCCCTCTTATCAGCACAAGAGCCTGCCTGCTCCCTCTCTTTCTCTCTCATCAGCACACGAGCCTGCCTGCTCTCTCTCTCTCTCTCTCTCATCAGCACACGAGCCTGCCTGCTCTCTCTCTCTCTCTCTCATCAGCAAACGAGCCTGCCTGCTCTCTCTCTCTCTCTCTCTCTCTCTCTCTCTCTCTCTCTCATCAGCACACGAGCCTGCCTGCTCTCTCGCTCTCTCTCTCTCTCATCAGCACACGAGCCTGCCTGCTCTCTTGCTCTCTCTTACATTGCAGCAGTTCAGCAGTTCACGTCTGACCGAGAACAATGCAACACGTGCGGAAATCATCAGCGTGCACAAACCGAAAGGGATACTGGCTTGTTCGTATACCGAGTGTGTGGTCGTGAACCGAGGCAAAAGTTTGGCGAACTTTTTGGTCGTAAACCGAGTTGTACATGTACCGAGGCGTTCGTGAACCAAGGTTCCAATGTATATATATTGTGAGACTTGCCCGGACACCATCAGACTGAGACCACATCTTTATACAAAATCCTTTTTATTTTTGTCCCGTTCTCCACACAACACAGCTCAGTCCCGCACAACTCACAGTGCTCTAGCCCCAGTCTCCCTTCTCCTGGGCCTTCTCTCGCCTTGTCCCTGGACCACCTCTATTCTCTCTCCAGGAGCTTCGTCCTGCTCCTGCTCCCGACTCCAGCTCATTGATAGGAGGGAGGCGGCCCCATTTATAGTCACCCGGATGTGCTCCAGGTGGTTCCCGGCAATCTTCCTTTGACACGCCCCTGTGTGGCGGAAGTGCCGGCTGTCTTTCCGGAAGCACTCCGGGTGTCTCTTTTTTCTTCTTCCCCCCAGCCCTTCCTAGTGTGGCGGAAGTGCTGAGGTCCCAAGTCCTCCAGGCATGAGGACGCTCCCTGGCGGTCCGGAGGAGGCATGAGCCCTCCTCCTGTCCTTCTGGGCGTCCCGGCTGGGTACCACCCCCAGCCGCGTGCCACAATATGTATATATATATATATATATATATATATATATTATTAAAAAAGTCTTACGTTGAGACAAGACTTTTTTCCTGTGAAAAGATGTGATCTTTTGAAGAGAGACAGAGAGACACTTTTTTGTCCGATGCGACGGTCAAGTCATGTCATACTCACAACCTTTGGAAGCAAGTCCCATGATACACATGCAGAGCAAGTTAGAGATAATGGAAGTAGGAAAATTTGAAAGTCTCACAAAAATAAGAGTAAAGATTGCATTAGTGCAAACAAACAGAAAATATTACTCGGTGAAATAATGGAACAGCGAAAAGAGATCGAATATTGTTTGAGGATGTCTGGGGGAGAGAGAGACAAGGCAGTGAGACAAAAGGGCAGCTGCTGTACAGGCTTTTAAACATTTGAAATGCAGATCACGTGGCACGGCAGGAACAGCAAGCCAGCAGCTGATCAAGCAAAGAGGAGGTAAAAAAATGTATTTGTTTCCCATTGTATCACCATTTAAAAGGGGTTTTGGAGGAGCGACCACGTCTCCTTGGGTTGCGTTCAGCCCCCCTGTTCACAACAGTGCGTATCACTGGCAGGGGGAAAGGGGGTTAGCGAGCAGGGGGCAAAGCCTTCAGTATATATACTGTACATATATATATATATAAATCCACAGAAATCCAATAGACTAGAACTTGAAAACTAGAAATCCACAAAGGGAAAAGATGAGTCACGTTCCTTAAAATAGTTTATTTCTAAGCTTTTCAACCCTTTACTTGCACCGTGTCCCAGGTAAATATGTGTCCAGTTGAACTTGTTTGTGCATATATCAGAGACAGTGGGTCCTTCATTCTGACAGAATTTGCGATGTTATTGTTTACATGATGTGAGTATTTTACATGTTTGTCCCACGTATGCAGCTGGGCATCCACTACATGGTATACTGCATACTGTGTTCGGTGTCTCTGCTACAGATTTCCTGCTTTTCCAATTAAAAAGAGAGAGTGTTTGCGGTTGATGTGCTATTTTGATGCCTGATCTGGATAGGAAGCGCACTGTACTTTCTGTTACACCATGATGATAAGGAAAGCTCTGCCATTTGGAATGGGAGTGTCAGATTGGAGTCGATTGTTTGTTGAGGTTTGTGGTATCTTCTGTGTAAGCATTTTAATTGTTTAATAAATGTCTTGGGGTAGCCGTTTGAACAGATGAAAAAGATTGCATCTTTAATTCTTTTTTGTTTCCATTGTATTATAATGTTAGTAGATCCTTCTGAACAATGTCTTAACACAATTCAATTTATGTGATTGCTAGAAAAGTGTACTATTTTGTCTGCATAACATTCCTTGCAATAAACCAGACTCCCAATTCCACCAGCCACAGCCTTCCTTATCATTGTGGTGTATCAGAAAGTACAGCACGCATCCTCTCCAGATCAGACATCAAAATAGCACATAAACCGGCAAACACTCTGCGAACAGACCTTTTTTTAATGCCAAAAGCAAGAAATTGGCAGCAGAGACATGGAACGCAGTATACAGTATACCTTGCAGTGTTTGCCCAGCTGTTATACATGTGACAAACATCTAAAACACTTGCAACACGTGTACAAGAACATTACATTGCTGTTAGAAAGAAGGGCTCATGATCTCTGATATATGAACATACAAGTTCAACTGAACACACATTTAACTGGGATATGGTGCAAGTAAAATTCAAGGCTAATACTAAAAGTGCCCAAGAGCTAGCTGAATCATAGCTATTGAACGAAAACGCCATTAACAGACATTTGGACATGAGCCCAGCATATGCAGGCTTGAAAAGAAGAATATCCACATATTAAATAAAACTTTATGACCAACACTCTCCAAACCCCACATTATTAATCCCCCCACCTAGTCCCCATTTCTTCAAATGCTCTATATTGTCTTTGATTTCTGTTTGTAAAAGGACATTCCTCTGATGGTGACTACTGGTAGGGGATTGAAAGCTTAGGAACATTTTAAGACTCATCTTTTCCCTTTGTGGATTTCTAGATACAAATATGCAAACTGTATACATACACACACACACAGATTTGAGATACACCTTAACTTACTTGATGTTTTGCACATTTAAGAGGGATAAACTAACTGAATGCTGATCCCATGTAAAATACAGTACATACAGTGTTCTGTTTATTGTGCTTTTAACAAAATAATACTCCAGAATCACCATTTTACAAGAAGGCAAGTGGCCTGTTTTTAATGGAGAAAGCTTTAAAAAAACAAAACAGGGCATGCTACAGAGATTAATAAAAGTTTACAATTGGTAAAAGTAATGGTGACAAGATTTATCATAAAGAATGTACCTTTCACACCCTAACCTTAACTCATATAGTAGAAGCAGAAGATTTCACAGGTTGTTAAAATTATTTGGGTGAGGTGTTAGGACAATTTAGCTACTAGTTAACCATATTAGTCTGATGATCTTCTCTTGTTTTCAAAACTTTGTAAGTTGTTATGCTTTTAAGAAACAAGGTGGATTTTACATATCAATGTTCACTCAGCTCTCATATACAGTCAGGTCCACAGTGACACAATTTGCATCATTTTGGCCCTGTACGCCACCACAATGGATCTGAAATAAATGAATCATTATGCGATTGAAGTGTAGACTTTCAGCTTTATTTTAACAGGTTTATCAAAAATATCGTATGAGATGTTTAGGAATGACAGAAATTTATGTACATGGTCCCCCTGTTTTCAGGGGCTCAAAAGTATTTGGACAAGCTAACATAATCATAAGTGTAATGATCATTTTCAATATTTGGTTGAAAATTCTTTACAGCCAATGACTTCCTGAGGTTTGAAACCAATGGCTATCTGCAAGTGCTTGGTTTCCACCCTACTGATACTTTGCCAGGCCTTTAATTCAGCTATTTTCGGTTTCTGCTTGTTCATTGGGCTTTCTGCCATCAGTTTTGTATTCATTAAGTGAATTGGATGTCCAGTTGGGTTGAGGTCATTTGATTGACTTGGTCATTGAAGAATATTCCACTACTTTGCATTGAAAAGCACTTGGTTTGCTTTCACAGTATATTTTGGCTCATTGTCCATCTGTACTATGAAGCATTGTCCCATTGGTTTTACAGCATTTGGCTGAATCTGAGTAGATAGTATAGCCATGTACACAGAATTCATCCTGCTACTTCTGCCAGCAGTCATATCATCAATAAACACCACTGACCCACTTCCATTGGCAGTCAGGCAAGCCCATGCCATAACACTGCCTCTACCATGTTTCACAGATGATGTGGTTTGCATCGGATCATGAGCCATTCGTTTTCTTCTCTTCCCATCATTGTGGTACATATTGATCTTAGTTATATTTATCTAAAGAAAATTATTCCAGAACTGGCTTTTAAATAATGTTTCCTGGCAAAGTCTAATCTGTCCTTTCTATGCTTGAGGGTTACCAGTGGTTTACACCTTGTGGTAAACCCCCTGTCTTTACTTTCAAGAAGTCTTCTCTTGATTGTAGACTTTGGTAATGATAAGTGTACCATCTGGAGAGTGATCTTTGTTTGACTAAATGTTCTGAAGGGGTTTTTTCACCAAGAACAGAATTTGCAATCATCCAGCACATTTGTCTTTCATGATTGTCCAGACAATTTTGCTGAGCTCAGCAGTGCATTCCTTCTTTTTAAGAATGTACCAGATGGTTGATTTGACCACTCCTGGTGTTCCTGCTATCTCTCTAAAGGGTTTGTTTTGTTTTCTCTGTCTAAAAATGGCTTGTTTTCACTTCCATGGGCAGCTTTTTGGACCTCATGTTGAGAGTTCACAGTGACAACTTCCAAATACAAATTCCACACTTAGAACTCCAGACCTTCTACCTGCTTAATAGTTAATGAAATAATGAGGGTACTGCTCCTACCTGGCTATGGAACAGCTTGTCAATCAAATTTCCAAATACTTTTGAGCCCCTGAAAACAGGGGGACCATGTGTATAAATTTCTGTAATTCCTAAATGTCTCATATGATATTTTTGATAAACCTGTTAAAATAAAGATGAAAGTCTACACTTCAATCACATAATGATTGATTTATTTCAAATCCATTGTGGTGGTGTACAAAGTCAAAATTATAAAAAATTGTGTCACTCCCCAAATATTTATGAACCTGACTGTACAACAATCCATTTTCTGAACCTGATAACTATTTATAGGTTTAGGCATATATATAGGGCGTAAGGCAGGAAACAAACCCCGGGCAGGGTGCCAGCCCACCGCAGTATATATATATACAGTATATATACATCATCATTGTAACATATACAGTGAAATTATTATTTGCATATGCTAATCCACATGTAACACATCGTCACTTCCTGGTGTCATTATTAGTGAGTATAACAACCTTACCAGTATTAGTATAACAAAATCTCAGAACACTTTTTGCATTAACAGATGAACAGAATAAGAAAGTTAATATCACATAATTGTGCATATTTGGATGAGTCACAACTGGGAGCCTGCATCAACACAGAAACATTTTGCAATTGTGGAAAGTTGTGCAAAGTTATAAATCTACAGCAGATCAAATTATATTATTTGTTGGTAATCCAGATATCAGGATAGTACATATCTTGATTTAAGCAGTTCTCCTCCAGAACATTGCCTTAGTTTCCTGCTTTATGTGCAAGTCAGGTAGTTTCCTTATATTGATTTTCTGTTTATTTCTTCAGATACAAACAAACGTTTCCTGCAACTGTGAGGTTATACAGACTATTTGGGCTTGTAAGGTGAGACAGACCAATGCACTCAATTGGAACTGAATGCCAGTAACCCACTGTTTTATTTTTTCTTTCACAGTCACTGTTGTATATAAGAACTGAGCTGAGATGTAGTGGTAGAAAAAAGTCCGGAGGTGTTTCTTTAAGTGCATTATTTCATTAAAACAAATAGAATCAGCCACAATGATCTCATATTCTCTCCAGCTCTCCAGATAAAAGATGTGCCTCCGCTTGATAAAGTAATGTGGGCTACCTTTTCATTCAGATTAGTTTAAGAAGTGAAGCAATGAATATCCAAATGAATTCAATATTGATTTTATTAAAAATAATGAAGCACCTTGCAAGAGACCTGTTTACCCACTGAGTTCATGTGTTAGAGACTGAATACTTGTGTTTTAGCGATTAGCTTATAAAGGGAAAGAAATTTGGTCCCTCAGACATGAGAGATTTCTGTACCTCTGTAATTCTATGATTTGTTTTGTCCAGTTCTTGTTATGATTCACTTTCTTGTTGCTGAATGTGTTCTATAAAGTGTATTATAATAACCGTATTAGAACAGCCTAGGACAATACATTTCTATTATTACTTTCTTTTTCCTGAATCACACATTTAGTTTTTTTCTGTTGTTTCTATTATTATTTTTCTTTGTGAAAGTGGCAACGTAATCTGTTGGCCAAAAAAAAAAAAAAAAAATAGCAACTGTATTTTTCCATCTAGACATGTGTCCCCTTGCTCTCTAACATGGCTGGTCCCATGTTGCCATGGTGAGGATTTCTAATCATCCCTTCACATGACAGGCTCCTATTTGTCTGCACTCCCCTGGGTGTAAATTTCTAGGCTCAGAAAAAGTCCATGTGAGCATATCATCCGCCCTGCAGATGTTTCACTGCTCTAGAATATCAGGCAGCTGCTCGTGCCATCGTCAACACTTAATTGGAGACTGCGTCGCAGGAACAGAGGCATAATTATGGCATAAATACACATCCTCTGGTGCATCATTGTATCTCTATTAACAGAAAATTTTAAACAGTGCTCAGAGTGTAATTAGTGCAGTTGATAAAGTTGTAAAACATGTAAATAAGCGAAATAGCAGGTACGTGGCCAATTGCTACCCAGCACTAGGGGATGCAGATTATAGCCTATTTACAAATAATTAGCAAAGCTGCATTAACAAAGCCTGTGTCCTACCGAAGTAAGGCAAACATTTACTCTAGTAACAACTCTTTCTGTGCTAGCCATGAAAATCTACTAATATTTGTAATTTAGCCCTCATTACTGGAGGATAAAGCATGAAAAGAGCTCAGACATGAAAAATGACAAGTACTATTAATTTTTATTCCAAGGGAAAGGAAGTTTCATTGTCTGCATGCTGATTTCTCGGCGGGGACCCTTACTCAGCATGTGGGTAGGAGGTGATGGGTAGCTGGTACTCTCAGATTCAGAAGCCAGAGATGGCCTCCTGCTGGGGACATGCCCCTAGGAGGTACTGATGTTGGCTGATGAGGCATGATGCTATAAGTGCCCAGATGAACTTCAGGGCGCAGTTCATATGAGGAATTTAGGCATTAATTTCTATCTTCCCTGCCAAACAATAATGGCTTTTTTTTTTTTTTTTTACGTGATCATTCTGCCTTGGTTTTTCAGAGCATTGCAACATCACCAGACTGCCTGCCTTTGATGTTTAGTATGAATAGATTCAAACAAAAATAAATTATCCAGTGCTCCTTTTCAGTTCTTGCACTACGAATATTTATATTTATGTATAAACTATTAAGTATATAATATATAAACCCACTTAATCCAGTTTTGGGTCACTGGCAGCTGGCACCTATATTATTATGTTATACATAGATTGCCTGTCCTGCATGATTTATTTCACTTCTTTTTAAATATACTAAATACTTAGAGTTTTGGTTAAAAGCCACAAATTACAAAGTACATTTAAATGTCCTTTCATCCATGGTCTGCCTTTAACCTTTTCCTGCAGCCTTAGGGATTGGTGCCCCACAATCCTCTCCACAGAATGGGAGGTTCAGAAAATTAGTGGTCAGATTTTGAAGTGTTATACACAGGCTTGCATTTGATATAAAACGGGGTTATTAATAAGAAATAAGAACTGGTCCCTATTGTTTACATTCATTTTTCAAGACTATTATTTATTTATTGCTTTATATTTCTATTTTTTATATATGGCTTAAAAACATTACATCTACAGCATGTCAAACCAGCAGTTTTACATGTAGAATACAGGCACCATTGTGATCTGCTCAAAGGTTTCCATGCTTTCTTGAGTGACTTACTCACTGCAGGCTGCCAAAGAAAGGCTGTCGGCATTCACTGAAGTCAGTCTCAATGGCGAAACGCAACCCCCCCCCCCCCCCCCCCCCCCCCCCCCCCCCCCCCACCTGCCCTTGCAGTGCACATGTGCAAATGTTATTCTCGTCTCGCCACTACTGCTGCCTCGATGCTCTGTCCTTGTTTGCCTCCTTGATTTTCTTTGCTTTACTTCCTTTGCCCTTCCACCTGCAGCTGTCATTCCTCTTGCGGGAAAGCACAACTTACCTGAATTTTAGTCCTTTGTATGACTCTCCCCAACAGCTGGAAGATTAACAGAAAGTTCTAGTTACATTGGATGTGCTATCTTCCAAAATAATACAAATTGTTCAAAATATACTGAGAAATTTGTTCATATTCCTTGTTAAAGTACGGAAGCAAAATAGTTCAAGCACTAATTACTGATTAAAATAATGCCATAAAAATGGTTTATCGTTTGATGTTAGTTGTACAGTATGTATAGCTGTATTCTAATTACTTTTATTTATGGATGATTTGAGCATTAAAGAGTCTCCTGATGTGGTTGTTGTGACGGGGTTAGTGCCATGTCACTGCTTCAGCCTGGGAGGTTGTCACACTGACCTCGGTTTATTGCTGTTAAACACAGAGGATTTACCATTTAAAGGAGTGAATTATTACTTCATTGCTTGACCTTTGTTCAGAAGGATTCATCATGGGCCTGGAAGATCATATAATGGCTCTATGCAGGTCCAAATAATATTAACATTTAAAAAAGCAAACACTTATCACAGTTAATGCACGTTTTCATAAATATAAACTTTTATAATTGCTACCATGACCACACTATCACCTTATGTCCTCATATAATACACAGAAAAAAAAATTGCTACTAATCTCTGACAGCTTCAAGACTTTAATGATGCTGAGCTAAAAGAGAAGAGAATAGTATAGAAGACTGTAAGCATATGCATGTACTGAGTATCATGGTAGGTTCAGTTTTACATGACTAGTTTGCACAGTTGCATTCTCAAGAGCTAATGCATACACACACCAACACAGATGCCTTTCAGCGAGGTCTCGTTCCACCACTGCAGACTTAGCAGCGACTCCCCCCCCCCCCCCCCCCCCCCCCCCCCTCCCCTGAAGTAAAGAAGTCGAGAGGTGTCTCCCTCCAGGCGTGATAACTTTGTAATGAGATCACTGCTCTGGGTGTCACAAAAGGCTGATTTCCGTCCATCAAAAAAAAAAAGAGAGAGAAAGCGAGAGAGAGAGAGAGAGGCTGCTTAATTCTAAAGCTAGAAAAATTGTCTTGTTAAGAGCTGAAATTTTGCTTTGCCAAAAATCAGACAGAAAATTCTTGCCTAAAACAGTTGTGTCTGCTGAGCTGAAAACCCATAACATCGTAAACTGTTGCCATTCAGTGTATAAATGCAAAGGTGTGGAGACAGGTACTGGTTTGACAATAGATTGCATTTTGTTCTTTTTTAAAATGCAAAGTCTGGATTTACAGAGGTATTAGAAGTGCTGATCAATTGGAAACATTTCTGAGTACATGCAGTAGTTAATTGAAGGGAGGCAAAATTAGGAAGTTAAAGTTCTGATCTGCTCGTGGTATTGCCTTGATTAAATTAAGACTGTAAAAAATCTGAAATTAATTCATTGCATTACTACAAGACAACCAATTATTTAAATGAGTCATTTTTAACCATGCATTAGAATTAAGCAGAGTTTTAAAAATGCTTGATTACAAAAAATATGCACCATATTTGGAAAAAGAGAATGCAATTTCGGTTCCACTTCACTGAGATATTAACAGTTACGTGCATGCTGCTTTCATAGTTTTTACAGCGTCAATTTGAAAAGGTTCCAAACAAAGCATGCATTTAAAATAGTGAAGTTTAAAAATACATTATTCCTTTCCTAGGAAATACCTGTTTATCCTCTCTTTAAAGCTAAAATGACCTTGGTTAAATTCTGTGCTGGTTTCATTTGTCTTATAAGCCCTTTAGGTTGACAAATATCCCACAGAAATGGCTACTGATGTTTGATAGGATAATGTGCAGCCCCTTAAGACAAGTGCAAAGGAAGCTAACTTATCATCCTTTAGTTTGGTTTAACATGGGTCACTAACAGTGCCAAGGGTGACAAGAGATGCTATAGCGTGGGAAGCAGGGAGTTAGAGCCGTAGGAGGCTGGCTGATTTTTTTTTTTCTTTATAGTTTTCCCATTCTGTAGCTATAATGCTTGTGAGACAGCTGGAATCGCTTTGTTGATTTGGTTCACTGCCCACTGTGCTAACAGTTATTGTAGGACACATACTTATAGGTCATCCTTCACAGACACATACGCAAAATGTTCTTCCTTTAAAAATGATCACATAAATAGAGAATCTGTCACACATGTGCACGGGAATGTGTGTGTGTGGACTAAAACTAATAAGCACCTTTCTACTCCACAATTATATATTATAACATAAGGGGGGAACACATTTATTCTGCTGTGTACTTTAAAGTTCTCCCTGTACTGTTCTGCCCTGGGATATTATGGATGTAGGAGTGGTGAGACCACTGCTATTTGTTAAGATGGTCTATTTTTTGAGGTCAAGGTTATTGTTTCTGATCTATTCATTTTAAATCATGCATAAAAATAAATTGAGAGTAAGAAAGATTTACGATCATGTGTGTCTGAGTTTCTTAACCAACCCATCAAAGCCTTAACAGGTATTTTGATATTACTGTTGTTTAAATTACAGGAATGCTCTGAGGAAAAAAAGTCACATCCCTCCTTATGCTTTGTTCAAATAAAACTGCTTGGGTATTAAATTGTTATGTGGGACTGTAGACAAGTCTACAAGGCTGATTAATTCATCATATGTATCTATTGATCAACTACATAACATGATATAATCAGCCACTGTTTCCACAAAATACCCGCCTCCATTCCACCCAAATCATTAAAGACCTACATAATATTTAGAATTACCTAGGTGTTATACATAAAATTATTTTCCAGATGGTACATTAAAATGAGAATCAAAGACATTAGGCAACAAACCATTAATGGGGCAGCATTTAGAGGAGTTGCGAGACTAATCGATTTTAAAATGAGTTTGTCAACACACTTGGCCGTGCATGCAATTAGCACAATAAAATCTCTTTCTGACTGTGTTATAGAGACATAGCCGGCTTATAAGGTTGTTGTTGCTTCTTTCCAGTTCTGCGTAATCCAATCTTTGTCTTGAATGAGCATGACAGAATAGTGACACAGCTCATTTCTTTTTTGGACCTTACTTTGCTGCTTCCCACAACAGTGATTTGAGGACCCGGCACAAGCTGAAACTGTTGTGTTCACTGTTAATATAAAGTCATTGACCTCTGCGCCTGAGCAGAGGGCTAAATTACATTTCGATGCTCCGAGGCAGTCATAGTCTAGACAAAGCCTCTTCTGTCATGGCTAGCTGCTTGAATATCAGTGCAGCAATGTGGGTGCATCCGTTTCTTTTAATAAAAACTATTTAGCTGACGTGCAGGCAAGCCCAGAGTTCTGAGCCGCAGCATACAGTCTTTGATTTCTTTGTATAACCAATGAAGCAGATCAGCTCCCTAGCAGGAGGGGAAGAGGATGGGAGGTAGAAGGTGCACATAGGTCACTTTGGAGACCTAATGCAGAAGACATGGCAGAGTTCATCCAGCTGGAAGCAAGGTTCTTTTGTATTGCTCAGGCTAAGCCCTGAGAGCAGTACATACTTTGATCTGGTTAATATACAATATCTGGATTAGTGGCAAACACATTTTTAAATGCAGTATTACAGTATAGTCTTCATCATTCCCATCACTGTCAAGTAATAATTGTGAGGTATCATCATTATGGAAACTAACTTATGTTTTCTCTTAAATCATCAAGAAATGCTGCACCCATTCTATCTATCTATCTATCTATCTATCTATCTATCTATCTATCTATCTATCTATCTATCTATCTATCTATCTATCTATCTATCTATCTATCTATCTATCTATCTATCTATCTATCTATCTATCTATCTATCTATCTATCTATCTATAAATGTCCTGTCCATTAACTGAATCAGTGCTTTATTCTGTAATTGCCAGAAAAGACCAATCAATCCATCTAAGTATTATTCTCCGTGATGTTTTACATTTTTCATTCATTTGCCATTATGTTACTGGTGGTGTTTTTATGTTTTTTATTTTACTGTATGCATAATTTGCCTCTGCATACAATTTAATGTCAAGAATATGGTATTTATCCCTTTAGACAACAGCTCATTATTTTTCCAAAATTCTAATGTGACAGTATTTAGTGTACATCCTGGTCATTTTTCATGTTTGTTAAATAGATAGATAGGCACATGGATGCATACTTGCATACAGTACATTATCAACACCAGTACTATGTTGATCCCTAGGGCCAGATTGGACACTAACTTCATAATGAGACACTCTTGTGCATATACCTGAATTTGGATTCAAACCCAGTCTCCTGAAACTGTGAAATAGCAGTACAGATTTTGAACCACCATGTTATACGGTATGTCATCCATATCATTACCTTCATTATTAATATTTCACATACATGTTGCCAGTCATTTTAACTTAAAGTCCCATCAACAGTCACAAACTATACATTGTATTGCCTTGCTAGTGTCTTTCTCTATCCATACTACAAATAATATATTAAATTTGACAATTTATTTGAAATTATGTTAACATCTGCTATGATCTGGAATTCCATTGTGGCCTGACAATATGGAAATATTAAATAGATCACAAAATAGATGTATAGATAGACAGAAATATTATTTTCAGAAAATTCTGCTAATGTGAATTTTCCTATTTCCTTAACTAGTAACTAAAATAAATTGCAAGTACACCACTTAAGTAATCTTTTCACATTTATTTTCTCTGTTTCCTGCATTTTACAGTGATACTACTGTACATGAACATCTCCATGGTACGCCATAAACATCATACTGTTTGGCCATGTAGAGTGTGCTGTGTTGACAGTGGAGCCGTAATTCCCTTTTGTGGATTGTGTATGTGATAATATGGTAACACTATAGTTTGGGTACTGCAGAAATGCAACTAATACTCATTTACTCTTATATAACAAGACCTCAACCAAGGCTTCTCTGGGTTTTTATTACACTTCTAGAACATCAGTAGATGGGTTATTCATCTCTGTGCATTGTTGCAAATTGACATGGTGGTAAATTACTTGTTAATATGAAGGATTTGCAGGTCTTATACAAAATATAATATCAAGAGAGATGTGTCTCAGTTAAGCCACCTCAGACCACTCCAAAATGAAGTGTGGTTGGTAGGTCACATTATACAAATGAATTAACACTTTACTGATGCTTTGAAAGTGTTATGAAGACCCAAACAAGCTTTTGTTAAGGTCTTGGTCTGTAACAGTAAATGAATACTAGATGCATATTTGCAGCACCTATACTAAATATAATCATACTTAAAATATTAGTACAGATGTCTGTGCTTTTAGAAAAGCTGCATACTGGATACCTGCCATTTAGCATTCTTTCTTACCCAATCTTCATATATTCATTTCTCTTTTTACATTTCCAATTTTTCTTCAAGAGCTGCATGGTGTTGGACAGTGTCAGGATGCATTAGATTCAATCCCATCTTAATCAAGGCATAAGAGTATTCAAAATTTAAGGTGACATAAGTGGAGATTCAGTTCCGTTTATTCTTATACATCTGAACATAGATTTCAAATTTAAAACAGTAACAGAATTTTGGAAATCCATATCACATTTATGTAAATACATCATATGCATACTGAACATGTCAATTTAAGTATGATTGGAACAATAAATATTAAGGTCATCAAGGTTTCTATCATCTGTTCAAATGTTTCAAATTTGGTAACATAAATTTAGTTAACTAGAGCAAAGTGGGAAAAGGAAAAAACCTAATGTCCAGTTGACATTGTTCTTTGGAAAAAAAAAATAAACCAGTGAGCCATCCAGAATTCTTTTCTTTTCAAAAAACAATTTGATTTCAGAAACAAAGAGCTGTAAGACAACAACTTTAATCCCCAACAGTCCGCACATTTGTGTACTCTTTCTTTGTTATAACTTTGTTTAACGAAACAGGTTCTTCAATTCTGTCATGAATACAATCCATAGCAAGAGGAGCAGCTTTAAAGATTGGATGAGTAAATAGTTTTTTAGTTATGAAATGCATTTTTGTTTCAGAAGATAAGATGTGCCTTGTTAATTGTCAGACTGAGACGTACAGTATCATACAAGATGAAGTCTGTTTTGTATGGCAAAGCAGCAATGATTTTTCAGCCTGAGACCTACATGAGCTTCCTTTGAGTATCTACCTCAACAAAGTGGTTCTCACTATGAGCATTTGAGATGTTCAACAAAATACAGTTCAATTATTTTTTGTAAAAGTGGATTTGTTACAGGACGGAACAGTGGCGCAGTGAGTAGTGCTGCTGCCTCGCAGTTAGGAGACCTGGGTTCACTTCCTGGGTCCTCCCTGCGTGGAGTCTGCATGTTCTCCCCGTGTCTGCATGGGTTTCCTCCAAGTGCTCTGGGTTCCTCCCACAGTCCAAAGACATGCAGGTTAGGTGGATTGGCGATTCTAAATTGGCCCTAGTGTGTGCTTGGTGTGTGGGTGTGTGTGTGCCCTGCGGTGGGCTGGCACCCTGCCTTGTGCCCTGTGTTGGCTGGGATTGGCTCCAGTAGACCCCTGTGACCCTGTAGTTAGGATATAGTGGGTTGGATGATGGATGGATGGATTTGTTACAGTGGCACAGGGGACTGGAGGATACAATTGAGTCATCCCTCACATAAGATTGTTGCATGAATTAATGAATTAATAATAATAATAATAATACATTTTATTTATATAGCACCTTTCCCTTAATCAAGACGCTTATTGATACAAGAAAAAACAAGAATCCCATTTGAAAGCTGCTATTGTGATAGACACAATGAATTAACAAGCCATTTGGATTCCACAAACAAGTGGCAATGGGTATAAAGAGATGTTTGCTTTATCTGAGTACACTGTAATTTTTGCTGCCAAGCTGAAGTTGTGGCAGTCAAAGAAGAGATGTGTAGGATAAAGCATGGATGGGAGCACCAAGTAATAAAAAATAGATCTAAAAGAAACTAAAGTTACATTAGAAACATGGAGCAAAAGAACTCAAAAATGAGTGATGGGTAGGTGAAAAAAAGGGAACTAAGGTACGGTGACTAAAGAGCAAGTATAATGAGCTAGCGTGCCTAGCAACATGGGACACCAAAAGAAGAAGTGCTACTAGAATGCATGACAAGACAAACCAATGTAAAATGACACAGGATTTGTTCTGTTGTTGGAAGAGGCTGCACTATATGGAAGGAATCTTAACCCATCGTGAATTATCCTGATCTCTTTAAATTCATGTGTCGATTTTGCTAATATTCAGTCCTGTTTGGACTGCCAATGGATGTGCATTCTGAAATTATCAGTATAAAAACTACAATTTTCGCTTCAGCACCTGTGCAGTCAACCAAAAATAACTTCACAGAGGGAGCCCTTATGGATTTAGGCTTGAGGGAGAAAACTCTCTTCTGTTTAGTGGAATTAGGAAAGAAAGTTTTACGTGTTCATTCATGCATTTTTCTCAATATATAAAGTAGGCATGAGAATCATGACAAAATAAATAGCTCAGGAGCAGAGTCTGAACTGTGTTCATCACTTACAGTAGCTAATTACCATACTTAGGACAATAACTCATTATATAACTTAGTTAAGTGTATCTACCAATTTTAAGTACCAATAAAGGGAAATTGCACAACTGTACAGAACAATGTACATATTTTGGAGTATTTTGTTTATTCTGACAAGAGTATTTCATAAGAGATAGGACAGTAGTGAATAAACACTTCTTTCTTTCTTTCTTTCTTTCTTTCTTTCTTTCTTGTATGTACTAGTTCCAATAAAAGCACAAATAACATAGCAGTGGCTAATTGTCCCTTCTGTCAAGGTCCTATAATAATAATACCCTCAATAATAATAAATAACACAATTAGAATTAATCTTATTCTTAGTGAATGGGTGTATTTATCAGGAGTAATGTCAACAGTGAATAAAATACATCATAAAACCTGTAATTGTTGCAACGCTTCAAACAAACAATGAATAACAGCACAGTGTTGCCACTCAAACCAATTTCCATGCATCATTTCCTTTGAAAATGTAACAAAGCATGTCAGTGTGAACTAGCATGTGGTAATTTTTAAAGGTTGGCACTCTACTTACATTTGTTGGGGTTAGTAATGTTGGGGGAGTGCCAGAGTGGGGGGCAGCTATGATACATGTGAGAGAAGACTCTTGGTAAAAAGTACTTGGAGCACAGTGAAACGAGGCAGGATTGATGTCGGAGATTCCTTATACTTGTTTTATTATAAACATAAGTGTATTTGCATAACATTTTTATTTTTTAAAACACAAAGGAGATGAAGAAGATTAGGAAAACCATGTATACCCATTTCACAGTTAATTACCTTGTACCTAACACAGACAGTTTCTCTTAATTATTTGTCCTCTCCCATCCTGCTGCAAAAATGATTTTATATACTATATATATATATATATATATATATTTATATATATATATATATATATATATATATATATATATATATATATATATTTATTTATTTATTTATATATGTATATATATATATATATATATGGACACCAGGCGTTGTGGCTGGGATGGCTCAAGGTTGCTTATGTGGACTCAAGGCCATTTTAACAGAAGGAGATTAATCATATGGACTACTTGCTCCCCCAATACAATAGGTGGCAGTCTTCCTGGACTACAGTGCCCACTCTAATTGCAGTCCCGTGAAATAGCCCTGTTGTGGTCCATGGGTGCCGCTGGGGGAGCTGCAGAAAAAGAATTTCCCCACTTTAAACAACTTCTGCCTGACATGGAAGTACTTTCTGGATGCGATGAGGCAACACCAAAAGTACTCCCGTGTCCGGCATAAAAGAAGCAGAGTTTCCTGTGGTCAGAGTTGGGAAGACAGTGGATGAGAATATGTGGAAGGTGTGGAAGGAGACAAGAAGATTTGTATTAGCGGAAGAAGACTGTGTATTATACTATTGTGGAAAATATTTGGAGGTACTGTAAAATTAAAAATTATCTTCTATTTGAACCCAGGACAGTGTTGTGTAGTTGTGTTAGAAGGTTTGGGGCACTGCTATTCCACTCCTACTGGTCACCTATATATACATAGGTTTCTTTGTTGGACAGTAACTATTACTTTTCGGACCAGGGTACTCAGATAGTTTGCAGAGAGCTTCAGAGTTTAAGATTTTCACTGCAAGTAGTTTTCAATGATAGGGCATGTTTTCTGCATTTATTACACTCCTCAGGCTTAATTCTCTTGTGGGTTTAAAACCATGCAGCCCTTAATGCTGAGAGATAAGCGACGGTCAATGAAGATGGATGCTTCCTTAGTGTCTTGGATTACTGGCTACTTGACAGGCAGATTGCAATGTTTTAGCGTATAAAACTGTGTGCCAGAATAGGCGGTCAGCACACAGGAGTCCAAGGGATTGTCCTGGCTCAGTTCTTTTTTAAACTGTATACATAAGACATCAAATACATTTTTGAGACATTCCTGTTTCAGAAGTTTTCACATGACTCTACCTCGATGATATGTTAAAGGCGGAGGAGGAGGAGGAGGAAGAGTACAAAGGCATGAGTAAAGAGGTTGTTGGGTGTTACAGTTTGAAAATGTTTCAGCTAAACCTTAATAAAACCAAGGACATGGTAGTGGTTTTCTGGCAGAACAAGGTTGAAGATCACCTTTAGCATATGGCTGATTCTACTGTACCACAATGCGATCTTTCAACCATCTTCCTTTAGATATTACAAAATAACCTCTTGATCGACTGGGATTTTTCAAAAGTTTTATATGTATTAACTCTATTTTAAATTACCTGTAATTTACCAAACTAAGTTTGGACATTTTCTATTAGAATGTACCAAGCATTTCTGTATATTATATGACAATAATTTTGTGGTTTTTTTTTTACTTTGTTTTAAAGATTTTCATCATCATCGTCATCATTTTCCAGGTGTTTTGGTTATTAAATATATTATTTAATAACGTTCACCTTAGTGAACTAACGCTGAAGTAGTTGCAACCTTTCAACATTCAGTGTCGTGTGCCCAGGTGTCTGCTTGCTGTTAAATGTTATTATTAGGATTCAATCTTGCTAAGCGTGATAGACTTCTAGTTGGTTGAGCACAATCTATTTGCAGTGAAAATTACTCTTAGTTGTGTGTTTTTCTTTTAATAAGCTTAGTGAATACAGGTTCTGTTCAATTCTCTTCTCTCCTTCTTAGATGTGTTTGGTAATGCCACACTTTAATCTGCTTTAATAGTCCAAATGAATCATTTTAGTTTTGGAAAAGTATACAGTAATGAGGAACAGTTTAATTATTATGATTCATTTAAGAAACGAGAGCGCACCTACTTTGAAAAAAGTTGGACTGTTTCTGTATTCTAATGCATTAAAAGTAACAATACTTACCCCAACCTCAAGCACATAGTAACAGGACATCACATTGAACTGCTTGTTTTAACAAAGGCCAAGAACTATTTGGTTTGTTTATGTCATCTACCAGATATCACAGTGGTACAGTACCTGCGTGGAGTTTGCATACTCTGTGCTTACACAGGCTTTACATAAGGTTAATGTGAGGGGACTAGCAGCTGATCCAGGGTTGGCTCCTACCTACCTTTTACTTAATACTACAGATGTAGCTTCAACTTTTGTGACCCTGAGTTGGATTAACCAGGTTCAATAATGGCTTGATGAAACCCTGTTACCATACTATTCCATAACTGCATTACAAAACAACAGCAAAGTCTCATACACTGTTGTAGTTCTTACTTTTCTGAACTGTTTTTTTTTGGTCAGGTTATGTAGTGCCATCTGTCCTGATGTTCAGATCCAGATTGAAGATCCACATCTTAACTGTTAAATTTCTGACTCTTCAGTTAAAGTGTTTTTAATCCTTGCCATTTACTGAGATATAACTCTTACCGCCAAACTATATACTGGTGTTACTCAAACTGCTGGCCTTTTTCAAAAGCTCTTTATCCTTTAGCATTACTTTTTCCTCACTATTGCAATGTACTCTACTGTGCCTGTGTTTGGCTTGTGAAGCTTCTTTTTATACTTAGTTGTTTAAATTTCCTTATACAGACTGAAGCTCTCTGTTTATTTTGTTTATTTTACACTGCATTACATTCTCATTTGCTGTGTAAAGTGCCTTTTGATGTTGCATGCGGTTAATGGTACTATATAAATCCTAAGTAAAGCAAGGTTGATGGCATTAAAATGAAACAAGATTACATCTGGGGAGTGAAAAGAGTCCAAAAAGGCTCCACAATAAAAAGTAATTTCTTTCTTTCTTTCTTTCTTTCTTTCTTTCTTTCTTTCTTTCTTTCTTTCTTTCTTTCTTTCTTTCTTTCTTTCTTTCTTTCTTTCTTTCTTTTTCTGGGAAACAATGTGAGAGACATGGATGTAACCTGTGGTGGGAATTGAAATAAGGTTACAAACTCTATGTGGAGGACTTTTCACAATTTTCTCTCTAGCACCTGTTTTCCTTTTTTGCCAATGAAAGATTCTCTTTTTACCTCTAATCCAGATGCTATCCCAGTACTCTAGTTTGAAGCTTTAACCTCAGTCACACGCCTGCTAATTTGGCTTTTTCCTTAATCTCTCCGGAACTTGCAGAAGAGGAGAGAGGCTCTGCATACTAATGTCTTACTTCTAACTCTTCCCTTTCCCTTAGTTCCTGGTGAACTGAGCTGGGCTGGAACAAAGATACCCTAATTATTCTCCATTTATTTGTCTGCTTGAATGGTCTTAAATACCAGAGTGATTAATTAGCGCAAGCCAGCCAGGGCAGGATGTCACACCCTCCTCTGCATTTAAGTATCAGCAAGGTTGTGCTCAAGTGTTGACAACAGCAGATCTTTAATTTTCTTTGTGAAGAAAAGTTAACTCGGTACAATTAATTTGAGGTCTTCCACTACCCATGAAACCAGTTACATTATTAATATTATTATTATTAGCCTGCAAGCATATACCCAAAAGAAAGGGTAATTTCCATTACAAATGGATTATGCCAAGTCAACATAAAGTGTATTACAATTATGTTATATATCTATATATCTATCTACTGTATATATGTGTTTATGTGTGTGTATTCTGATATAAGACATGTTCTATATACCATATACATCTATACCATATACTGTATATGTACAGTATATAGTAATGTAAAAGGACAAAGAGAGAGAATAAATTGTTGGAGACTAGCCAGTACCCTGATTAGTACACACTAAAGATTAGGGATAAGACAACAAAAGTTCTGATTGAATTATTGTTCTTTGAGTGCTTCTCTTCTTAAACTTTATGGGGTTTTCTGTGTGGTACAGCTCAGTGCTCTTCATTCTTTCACAATAATCCCCACAATTCTTGGGGCCAAGCTGGAAGTGATGCCAGTGGTCTGTGTCCTATGCTCTGTGGGATTAGCAGTTGCATTTCTCCTGTTACTGCCACAAGGGTGCTCCCAGCTTCATTGCATGCACCAATATTTTATATATATATATATATATATATATATATATATATATATATATATATATATATATATATATACACAGTATACTGTATGGTGAAGAGCATAGGTTCAAACATAATGTTGGGTATAAACACCATGTATAACTATGAAAACAAGGTCAGAGAATTAAGTACAAGGACTCAAAGGTGTAAACCAAATAACAACAGGCTTGAATATCCACAAAGCAGCCAAAAAGAAAAGTGTCTTCTGTTCAGACCAATCTCCTGGTTCAAATGAATGCCGACTTCTCGTCAGGGGGTTCTTTATATGTGCTGGTGTCAGGAGAAGGCGGGGTTCAGAGCAGGAAACGTAAGTGAGGTAACTGTTCCTCTGACTGCTGAGCTTCTGGACTTATGAAGATTTAATGATAGCGTTATCTCCAGGGTGGATTTGGCCCCTAAGTGCACACACACACACACACACACACACACACACACACATACAGTATATATATATAATATATATAAGCCAAATACCACTGACTCACTCATCAGGAAATCTCCTGAACCATGAGGACTTGGGACTTGAAATTTGGATGTAGGTTACCCTTGGCCCATAGGTGCTCGCTAAGAAACGGTTTTAAAAATTTCGTGGTCCAAGCATGAAATTTCTTATAGTTTTTTAGACCCATTTGTATATCTGTCTGCTTTTCACGAGAGAACTACTTAATGGATTTAGATCGGGTTTTTTTTCTATAATTTGCATGAACACTCCATTGATTTTGCGACTTTCTCATCGCACTAAGTATCATAGTTCACTTGCGGTACTGATTTATTAGCGCAAATCCGAGAAAGACTCATCAGAATGCAGGGAGGGGAGCAGGGCCCTCCTCACTCACGTGTCTGCCTCAAGGCGTAACCTTAACTCTGCTAAGTCAGCGAATGAGAGAACTACTTAATAGATTTAGATCTTTTTTTTCTATAATTTGCTTGAACATTCCAGTTGATTTTGTAACTTCTCACATTGCGCTAAGAATCATAGTTTTGCTTGCAGGAGCGATATATTCACAATAATCCGAGATAGAGGCTGTGGGCCGAGGGGAGCAGGAAGAGTGACGTCAGGAGTAGAGAGCCGGGCATTGCCCTCCTCACTGTCCTGTTTCATTAATACGTGGAATGGCTAATATTTATATATATATATATATATATATATATATTTATATTTCTCTTCTGGTTCGTCCTGCTTCCACTTCAAAACCGGTCCCGCCCACACGCAGCCGACACGGCATTTCTCAATTCCTATTCGTCGTCTTCCATGTCATGCACTATACTGGCCTGCTGAGTGTAATACATCCAACAAGTACTCGAGATGCTGCCACTATGGTAAAGTAGCTTTACCACCTTTGCGGGAGCCACCCGTGTCTTTACAGCAGCTTCTTACACAGCAAACATCAGAAGCAAAAAATTATCATGAACACTTTTGAGAATACAGCTCTTCTCTAGCGTTTGCTTCCATGGGTGCATAGATAACTCAACCTCCTGGCCACAGACCATACTGTTTTAAAATACACAGGCAAATTTATCACCAAATCTCTCCACTATACACTAACACTTCTACCTCTCCAGGATATGGACAGTTGTATGTTTTTGAAACAGCGCCAGCTACTGAAGTAGCTTACAAAATAAAGCAAACTCTGCATGCAGCAAAAATGTACTTCTCCAGCTAGATTCCATGCTCAGAACCATCAACCCCTTCATTAAATCGTACAAACACATGCATGAAATCGCTCAGTCCAATCCAACAGCATCTGTATGAATGGTTTTCAAGGAAAACCCTAGGCAGGATTTATGATGATACAATGCCCTGACATTGCAGCGATTTTCGTCGGAGAAGATGGTGAAACGCCTGCCGAAAGGGACATTTGCATCTATACCATAGGCAACTCCTGTAAACAGATTTCCACGCTCAATATGAATTGCGATCCTATGGTTTACCCACTTTTATTCCCTTACGGAGACATTGGCTGGCACAAAGATTTACAACATGTTCCCAATAAATGAACCGCCAAGCGAATAAGGCTTACACAAAAACTAACTTAATCAGTTGTAACGCGAAAAGATGCCGACAAAAGAAGAGAAGCAGCGGGCCGCTAGGGTGGAGTAAAGAAGAGCTGCCCAGGAAGCAACAAGCACATCAAACTCTGAGCAAATGAATGCTAAACATACAGAGAAAGAGGATGAATACTATGAATGCTCAAGTCAAGTGTATTCACTGCACGTTATCGTGCAGTGCGCCGTTACTGGTATTTATATATAATGTGTGTGTATATATACAGTATATATATATACATATTATATACATATTATATACATACATATAGTATATATATATTGTGGGATATGGCTGGCCTGTCATCCCGGCCAACACACCCAGGCCGCCAGATGGAGCTCTTCCTGCAGCATGGAAGTGCCCCGAATACCAGCAGGGAATCATGGACAATGGAGTTTTCCTTTACAGCCCTGCTGGACACCACAGGGGCCAATAGATGACGCTGCAGGGAGGCCCAGAGAGTTGTTTGTGCCCTATAACCCAGAAGTACGTCGTAGGCAAGGCGACAAAGAAAATGACGTGCTTCCGGGATGAAGAAAAGGACTTTTTATCTGACCCGGAAGTGATAAGGAATCACATGGACTGTAGGGTTGGAACCACTTCCGGGTCAGGGAATATAAAAGGACGATGGGAAAACCCAGACGCTGAGCTGAGCTGGGTGGAAGGGTGGCAACGCGTCTGGGAGTGAGGAGGATTATTGTAGTGATTAGTATTGTGTATTATATGAGTATTGTGGAGAGGAGGGTGCTTTGTGCACGTATTTGTTCAAATAAATTAAATTATTGGACTTTTACCTGGTGTCTGACATGTGGTCTGAGGGTTCAAGGGGTCACGGGGACCCTAAATCTGTCACAATATATATATATATAATGTATAGATGCTGTATACATATTAACTTATTTTGATATGCATGCATGTTTAATCAGCATCTACTCTAATAATGACCTCATTGAATGTATGTAACATACACCAGGCAAGAATTAACCGCAAAGTCTGTGTCTGCTATGAGATTACAGACAGAAGTGTGCACATGCTTTAATAGTACCGTAGGAAGATAAGGTGCAGCTAAAGATGTGCCTTTTAAGCGCTTGTGCCACATGCACACTTGTGTTTACAAATACCCTCATTATTACCCTGTGCCTCTTTCCCAGAATGTTGCTCACAATATCCAACACTATGATTTCTCTTTTTACAATACAGCCCTCAGAAAAGTGTTGGCTGGCAATGCCTGTACTCTGCTCAGTGATGTTGTTTGCCCTATTTATGACAGATGCAATGCAGTAGATTGTTATTTAATAAATAATTTCACTAATATCCTGCAACTGTTCACATTCTGATAGGTATAGTTTCTGTTGTGCACTATGCAAAGGTCACTTTATTTCTGAATACACCTTCCATATATTTATTTTATTAGCAGGCTCCCAACCTATGCCTATAATATAATTAGTTTGCCAAGTGCAGTGGAGACAACAGATGATGCTTGGAGTAAATAAAAGGGTCTGCTTAGGGCACAGTTCTTGTAGATTTTAGAGGATTGTGAAAAGTCAATGCAGATAGTCAGCAAATAGCAAGGTGAGGCACAACGATAGGAACAAGCAAAGATAGCTAGTGAGGAAAGGGAGAGTACAGGTCACTCACTTTATTGTTAGACACTTTATTGTTTTGGTAGCATCTCCCAAGGTCTGGACAGTGTGGGTGTACATTTGTATAGGACTGCAGCAGCAGAAAACAAAAGGGCCTCAGGCATATCTGAAAAATAGTGTTACATCTTTTATTCTGATGCTTTTCAAAAAGTATAATGTATTTGACACTGTAGGATACAATACAGCTTGTGGGTTTTTGTGCAATATCTGTCTATATTTGACATAAAACATAACATTTCAGACAACTCATGAATAAGAGTAAAACCTGTCATTACATTTAGAAATTTCTAAGGACTAAAATGATTGCCTTATTCCCTTATATGTAAAACCATAAAACTAAAAGAGAGCCTGCTTATTTTTTCACATAAGCGTACACTTTTGGCCTAATGTGAGTAATGTGGCTTTCCCACAGGACTTGGGCCCTAACTGCCTTCCCAGTTTGGATGCGCCCAGGGTTCTGTTTGTACATCCTCTCTGTATTTGAATTGGTTTCCCGCTGATACACCTCAAAGATCTGCACATATGTTTAAGTGTGGGTGTACATGACCCATGATCCTCTGACATCCTGTCCACTGCTAATTTCTGTCTTGTGCCCAATACATCTGGTATAGAGGGAAAATTAAGAAAAAAAATGTAATGATGTATGCAAATTGCATAAACGACTGTAACAAATGACATATATGTAAATTGAATAAACCAATATAAAATATTGATCACAAAGAGGAAAAAAAGCACTTAAAATGGATTGTTACATGTGCCTCAAGGGCAAATTCATTTTAAGTGTGAAGTGCACTGTATTCATGTCATTTTCCCTCCCCCACCCCTTGTTTTAAACGCTGACTATACATTTAATATTTATTTTCCCTTGGGTGTGCCAGGTATGAGGATATCTGATAACCTCGAACAAGAAACATTTTGTTCTTCATGACAAGCCTTCCATGTTCTACAAAATGTTAATAGAGACAGTAAATAGGCATTGCTTGAAACCTATTCTGGGGTTCTGTTTGTTGACTTTTTATTTTTCTTCCTATATAAACTATTCCAAATGCCCATGGAAATATGTGAATGTGAAGATGTTTTTTTAACCCTGCATAAATTGTTGTGCTGATTTTTCTTTTCATATTGTACAATATACCCCAGCGTTAAGATCACAAGGTCAGCACATGCATACTAATTAATGATTGCTCAATTCAGCATGTCAGGAAGTGTGTGTGTTTTTTCAACGGACACAACTCAATTTGCATTTCAATTGACTGTGGCAAATTTACTTGGTCTCTTCAGGAGATAGTTGCTTCACCTGTGCAAGACCTGTTTCAGCCTAAATATCCACTTTACTTTAATCACTAGCAGGCAGCAGTATTAATGGTGATAATCCCCATAAGAACTGAAGGTGCATAACACCAGCTGTGATGTTACTGCATGATATGAGGGAAAAATCAATGGAGCCTGGAAAAGGCACACACACCCACTATTCCTACTGTATATTTCAGTTTTTAGATCCATGTAAGGAAAAACAATATACAGTACATACATTTCAATCATAAGACAAGACATACCATGCTGTATTTACTGGTATATATTTTGCAAACTGTTGTAAAGAAACTACATATATAAAAGACAGTTATGAAATGTAGCACCTAAAAGAGTCCTGTTTTTTTATGGATTTTTATATTTTTGCCTTATGTTTTCCTATTTATCATTAGACCTGCCCGATCCAGTTCAGGATCACAAGATGCCCGTACATGACGTACAATGCAAGAACCAACCCTTAGTTCTTTATCTAGAAACCTGGAGTACAGGTAGAATAGTAAATTGTACACACAAGCCATCATAACCACATAGAATAGTGTAGCGAGTAATGTAGTAGGTAGTAGTACTTTGGGTACTTCTAAATCTTGACTTTCAGAAGTTACATAAAGAAACACTAATAAGCAGTTGTAAAAGACAGACAGACATTGAGGCACAACGATGTCCAATGATTGTCACCTTCTTCTTTGTACAAAACACAGTGCATGGACCACCACAATAAACTCAGCTCAGTCCTTTCTTTGCCTTTTCTTTCTTCTCTGTTGACGTCACTCCTCCTCTCACAAGCTGTGTCTTCTTCCTCCCGACTCGATTAATGGAGTGAGGCAACCCCTTTTATAACACCCCAGATGTGCTGCAAGTGCTTTGCAATGATCTTCCAGTGGCACTTCCTAGTGTGGCAGCAGTGCCGCATGAGCACCCGGAAGCACTCTGGGTGTACCTGGAATTTCTTCCAGCAGCACTTCCGGTTGTGGCGGAAGTGCTTCAGTCCAGCGCTCCATAATCCTCCGGGCGCACCCTGGCGTTGGCCACAGGCCCCAACAGGGTTGAGCTTCTAAGCTCTGATCCTGGCCCTGATGCAGACCAGGGCGACTGCCCTCTCATGGTCCAGGAGAGGTATCGTTCCTCCCCCTGTACTTCCAGGCATCCCAGCTGGGCAGGATCCCCAGCCATCCGCCACACAGTGTTGGATAGAATGGTATGTAATATCTAAAATTTTCTTTTGGAATGGCCATCAGCCCAATACAGGGCATGTTCACTGATGCTTTAGAGCTATCATTTAATCTGTCTCTGTCATGTGCAATAATAAATGGAAGTACTGGTTGAAGAATGCACATGGAAACGGACAGAATATGCAGTAAGCAGGTCTGCTTTCAAATGATTCTGGAGCCATCAGACAACAGTGTTGTCCACAATAATAATGATAACATTATTTTCAACTTTTTTTTTTTTTTCTACTTTACCGTTTGCTTTTGTGGCGCTGCTCACAATAAGGAAACCAGGGTTCACGTCCCAGGTCCTCCCTGTGTGGAGTTTCCATGTTCTCCCAGTGTCTGCATGGGTTTCCTCCAGGTTCTCCAGACATGCAGGTTAGGTGGATTGGTGATACTAAATTGACCCTAATGTGTGGTTAGAGTGTGTGTTTGTGTGTTTGTCCTGTGATAGACTGGCACCCTGTTCAAGGTTTGTTCCTTCCTTGCATCATATGCTAGCAGGGATAGGCTCCAGGACCCCCCACAATCCTGTTCGGAGGGTAAGAAAATGACTGTTTGCTTTTGTTAAGCTGGACTAATATTGTGGCACAGTGCAGCATCAGTATAATACAACTTACAGTATTCTTGTATAGTGCTCTTCACTGAGTGCAGGCACAGAACTTTGTGAACAATTCTCAGTTAAAATACAACTATAGATTATACTAATTACTAAATACAAAACTGTTACACATATAAATGTAATTTTATTTAAACACAGAGAATTCTTGGTTCAAATCTGGGCACTGCCTTGTGGAGTTCTATTTACTTTGGTATATTTTGTAACTCGGATGCATTCCAGAGATAGACATATTAAAATGACTAGCAGCTCTAAGGGAAACTGATATAAGAGTGCCCTGCAGTGGACTGGCACTAAGTTCAGGTTCTGCTCTTGAGCTATTTCAATAATTCTGCCTTCATGCCAATTTCAAGATGCTGCTGCCTGCCTAAAATTCTATGAAGGTACAGCTATGAAAGTGCAATTTTAACTCAAAAAAACATGTGGTCCACAGAGCCTAGGTTTGTATAAATGTTTACCAAGTGAACCTTTAATTTGTTTTGTATTAGTCAATAAAAATTAAGGTGAAGGCCTGTTTTCTCTTCTTGTATGTTGCCTTTAAAGAATGAAATTATGAGTCTTGCTGTACTTCATTTAATTTTCTGAATTTATTTTATCCAAGAACCTATATCAACTAACCCAGCATGAGATGCTCATCTATCGCAGTTCTTAAGTGTACAGTCTCTTATACTTCACGAATTTGGAGTTACCAATTTACCTAACCTACTTATGTTTGGGATGTTGTTAGGAAAGCAGAATACACAGGGAAAATCACAGAGATGCAAAACCAATGTGCAGACTTTACAGAGTTAGTAACCAGTCAGCCTCTTAGTGCAGGTGTCTGGATCAGTGAGAAAACAGAACTAATGACTGTGCCACCACATTGCACCATCATCTAAGTGTTTCTTCAAAATTTTAATTTACTTGTGGGATATGCCATTCTAAGTAACTGCAATCACTTACACCCTACCTGAAGTCCCTGTTGGGGTGCCTTTAATGTGATGATTTACTGTTCCCTTTGTGTTTATGTACTGTACATTCTTCCCAGGGGCTTTAGTTTTTTCCCCCCTCACTCCAAAAACATTTATTAGGTGTAATAAAAGGGACTACAAATGCAGGCAATATGAAGTTAAGCAGGACAGGAAAAGCAATCTAGAATGTCCTAATGGGTTTATGCACTGGCAGAAATACTGTAATACTGATACTATAGTATAATAATACAAGAATAATATAAATATACAGTAATAGAATAACAATAATATAAATACGACAATGGTAGTTTCACTAGTCACCCCAGAATACTAACAAGACTGTGCCTCTTCACCAGAGTAATAGATTGTGCCCCAGAAGTAGTTAGTCTTGGAAATTAAATATGGATAAAGGTCAGAGGGGATAATGGGAATGAATTAGTTTTTCCAGCTGATATGTAGCAGCTTATTTGTGGCTCCCTATTTTAAGGATGGCGAGGGAACCCTAGGACCATTAGGAGAGGGGGCATGGTCCAGAGTATTTCATAGACTATTGTTTTATCAGAAAAGTGATGTCTGTGGAAATAGTTCCTGGCCAGGGCTTAAAAAACATTCCCATACATAAGACAGGTGAGCTTATAGTCAGGAAGTTTAGTGTTGGAGGGCAGAAGAAATGCCAGAAAACAAAGAAAAGGAAGAATGAACAAGCAGGAGGAGACCTGTTGTAGTAATAGTGAGGTAGACAAGTGGATCGGCCACCCTACCCAATATGGAGACTTGGACCCCTGTTAAGGCAGCCCAGAATGACATGTACACTTGCTGTTTTCCCTTTTTATTACTTTGTCATAATCATTTTCATTTATTAGTTTTTGTTCAGGTCTGTTCAAGAAGCTCCCCCTTCTGGCCACAAAGGCTAACCTGGAATCCTTTAGGCCTGGTTTCCAATATAACTGTCAGGGCAATGACCTTAGACCCTGACCAGGGAAAAGCATGTGTTGAGCATACTGAACGCAGACACTCATGTTAATATTATTTGTTTTCTTTTTGTATGTACAGGATATTGTTATCTTAATCTATGCTGGAATCTATTTCTTAATAAGTGTAACAAGTCTGTTAGTCACAATTTAAAGGTACAATATGAATGTAGAAAACCACTGACAGAAAGAAACAGAATGACGGAATTCTTTAATCTTGGAATTTTTTACTGTATATTTATGAATGTAATATTTAATAATATGAGAAGAAAACCAATAAGAAAAAAATCTTCATTTCCTTTATTTATTATGTGAATATAGCAAAAATTATGCAAAGGTCAAAATGTTATTGGTCCTTAACATGCTGCTCAGTAAAGAGTGGCTTTACTGCCTCCCTCTTTTCTTCTCAGTTGAATATACAATACATTGTTATTCTCCTAATTAAGTTTAATTTTATAAATTCAGGAGTCCTTACACCCTACTATTACAGAAGCTGCAACATTTTGAAAACCATACCAAATGAGGCCACTTTATGCACAAAATGAGTGCTTCATTTTTGGCAGAAATGCTTTATTTTCAATATTATTTTGTGAGAAAGTAGGTACAGTAAGGTAATGAATTATGTCACTAAGCGAAGTGATATTATTCGAAGCCACGATAAATATCACAGGAGGTGTTTTATTAGCACAGTCAACAATAAAGCTGTGATATATTTGGAAAGAAGAAAGGGGGCGAGAGACATCTAATTATTTTTTGGCCTAAGGGATATTTCATTTTAAAAATGACTGTTAATTTGATCCTTGTCGCACATGTGTTTTTTTTCCAGGTTTACATGATCTTACTTTAATATGACACGTACTTAAACACTTGACTTAAGTGCACAGCATATTAATGGTATCAGCTAAGTGCTAACTGGGAGGTTCAAGGGGCAGCTATTGATAGCACTCTGGGTAGAATCCATTTGCACACGCTTAGCCTCTTAATCCTTCTTTCTGGAGTATTTTCTTTCTATGCAACAATACAAAATGAAGCCAAAATGCTTGAATTAGTAAGATAATCTGAATATTTCTAAAACGTTTACTGAAAAAACAACATTATTAAGAGGTCCATGGCTGTTGGAATTTAAATCTATACATCAAAGCACAGAGATAAAAAATGTGTGCTGTAACACTAGCCCTTGGTTTAGTCTGATTAGACCAGTTGTAGACAAACTATTGGATAGATTGGGCTACAAAACATCCAATGCAGCATTAGCTAATATGTCTTCACTTTAAAAGCAAATCTCAGCAGGGGTGTTGTTACAGTAAAAAATCATTATGATTTATTTCACTGTAAATGTGTTGTTTTTGTTCCACTTTAGAGCTGCGCCATCATTTTGATTATGAGGGTGAAACTGTCTAAAAATATGATTGGCTAGCAGAGTGTGTTATAGTGCCATTGGGGCTGGCTTTAGAGTTAATTCTTTTCTTAGAAAAATTGAATTTATTTTTCCATAACAGAGGCTCCAAACTAGTGCAAATGTTTGATGTTCATATTTTACTGTTGCAGATGTGCTATATTATATAAAAGAATGAATGTCTAACAATGGGTGTTGCTGTTTAAATGTATAATGCCATTATTTTGCAGAAAAACTGCTTTCTAGCAAATGAAACAAACAACAACAATTAACACTACGAGTTATTTTATATAAGTTTTTATCTTCTAAACAGCTTTTCCTATTCCGAAATAGTTAAATGTGTTAAGCGTGTACCTTAGGTTATTTTTCCAGAGTAAAAGGATGAAAAGTTTCACTTACACTAATTCTTTAACAAACAAGAATGAACGAATAAAACAGATATTTGCAATTCAGGCAGTAAAAATGCAATAGTTACATAACAAAAATATATATATATATATATATATATATATATATATATATATATATATATATATATATATATAATTTTTTTTTGGCTGGTAGGGTTCATCATTCTTAAGAAAAATGAGCTGCATATTTTTTAATCCCTGGCTGCATGCCCATGACTGCCCTGATAAAGAATTTTTGGTACAATAAAGGGTGGCACAATGTTTAGCACTGCTACCTCAGGATCCATATTCCTAAATCTGAATTCCATGTCAAACTGTTTGTCAGGAACTTGTTTAGAATTATCCAAAGTCTTTCAGAACTGTTTTTTATGTAAAATAACTTTTTTGTGTATTCAATTTGTTTTAATGACATTTTCACATCAACATTTGCTTCAGGTTTTCCTGCAGGTGTTGATATCTTATGGGCTAATTTTCATGGTACCACCAATTTGTTTATAGCAACAGTTGCTAGTCAGATTATGTGGATAGACATGATGTCATCAAGTTCCGATTATCAAAGCCTGTAGCGCCCTCAGCAAGATTTTTCAATTTTGCTATCTATAGGGAAGATGTCAATAAACTAAATCAAATTATTAGGAAAAATAATTGGGCAATATTCTGTATTTGTTATTGAATTTGCTTCTGGATTGTTTTATTTTTTTTATTTTGGTGCTTTGATATAAAGATTTTCAATATTCTGACTTTAGTAACAAGTCAAAGAATTTAGTTCATGATTTTTCAGCTCATAATAAAATTTATTCTGATTTAACCATCTGACTATTCTGCTATGAAGTGCCTCTCGAGGTCTTTTCTTCCCACTGCTCTAAGGCAATTCAATGCTTCTATCCGATGTACTCATTAAGTTTATACTTGTTTATTTATTTATTGATTGTCTGATTGGATGTATTATCTGCCCTGTGAGTCTGTATCGTTGTTTTTTATGTTTCTTTTGCTTAATGCATCTGAATTTCCCTTGAGATTAATAAAGTTGATCTAATCTAACCTAATCTAGTTTGTCAAAATTGTAAAAAGTTGAGTTTGCCCTAACCTCTATGTCTATATGGATTTTCTTCCCAAGATTTGTACAGTAGGTCGGTCCACTGTCGACTCCAGAATGGCATGAGTAGTGAGCCCCACAACAGGCTAGTGTCCTGTCCAAGTGTGGTTCCTGGCTTGTACTTAATGCTACTCAGAAGCAGGCTTTGGGCCCCTGCAGCCCTAAACTGAATGAAACAGATTTAAGAATGTTAAAATAGTGCACCTGTATTTAAATCTGTAGTGCTGCAGAACCAATATAACATAATTGCATTAATAATACAATAATGCATTAATAATTCATTGTTCTGTGGAATGAGTACTTATAGTGTGAAAACATTTTCTTGTTCTACATTATAAACCTTATCAGTCCATTCCCATTATATAATATAATGGATGTTATACATCTAATTTCACAAATGAACTAGTTGAACCATAAACTGAGTCAATGTTTTTATTCTTCATTTTTCTAATTTCTGTTTTCCTTAATAGTATTTATTTCCTGTAAGACAATGAATATACATTTCACCTAGCCAGCCAGATAAGAAAAATTTTTAAAAGATCATACCTGTCTTCAAATCAGGTATGCTGGTTACATCAAATAATCACTCATATGCTATGTTTCAAATGTGCGCCACCATGAAATAATTGCTTATTTTGTGACCTTGGTTAACTATATCTGGCAGACTTTTTTTATTAGTACACATCCAGAATAAATGTAAGGAATGGCATTTTGGAATGGTCTACTAAAATAAATGACAAAAAGAAAATGTAATTCAACTTTACATACATATTACATTGCTTTAATAATAATGCCCCCAGCTTTATCCAGCCTCTGGAGTATTGAAATTGTGTCAAATGTAACAGTGCTGCTCAGTGGAAGCCAATGCTGAAGCCTTAGGGCAAATCCATACCTGCAAACCCATAGTCAGCTGGAGTGAGAATTACTCATTTTACTAAAAAAAGAAAGAAAGAGGGATATGTTTCATGAATATACTTTCATTTTTGTGAGGAAAAATTGCAGCACCGTTTGCTTCTTATGTGCTGTAGTTTAAGTCATGTGTCATTGATTGACATAAATAGTACATCATTTTCCTCCTCAATACCACAAGTCTATATTGTAATTGAGCAAAATATATAAAATATTTTACTTGGATATGTGCATTAATTTGTGAATTGTGTGCTTTTCTAAGGGTTATGAGGTAGACTATTTCCCAAGCTAATAAAAATAATACTCTTGCATATCCACAGAATAACTGACTGTTAATGCAGGCATCTAGCTTATTTAATTCAATGTACAGGTATATAGTGCAGTGTAGTGTATGAGGAAAAAATAAAGCAAAAATAACCAGCAATCGCTAATTTTAATGGGTGAAAGAGAACAAATTATCCTAGTTGGAAAACAAAACAACATTTAAGACAAGAAAAGGGACGTTTGTCCTCCATTTATTGAAGATCCATTTGCTTAAACTGACATTCCAGACCACTAGAGCTGCTTAGGTCTATTGCCATAAACCCACTCCATCCATTTATCATCCTACCTACCCATTTTTGGCCATGGTATGAAGACATCACACAAACTCCAGGCCCGAACTTGTCTTAGTACAGTATGTCTTAGGTTACCATTTACATCCACCAAGTCTTAGAAACGCAAAATAAAAAGGACCAACCACACCGATTTTAAAACAACAAACATGTCACCATATGCAATTGCCAGGATCTTCCACCTTCACAATTCGAGATACACACCATCAAAGTGAGATTATTCCCTCAATGGCTTTTTTCATGACTCTTTGATTTCCCTTTCTGTGAACATTGAACCTTGCATGGGAATGCCAACACTAAGTTTAAATGTAAATTGTGTTAAGGGCTCCGTATGTTTAATTGCATGTTTGTGGCAAAAAGTTTTCCAAGTAAAAAAATAGGAAATCAAATGCACAAATATACACTAGGTGTGAAACACAGAATAATATGTATTCTGCACAAACCTATAGAAGTTAGTGTGATACTTGCAAAGAAAGCACCTGAGGGAGTTCATGAGCAGGTAACTTCACACCATACTTCCATGTTTAATTATTCATTTATATATTTAACTAGTCATTTAGTTACATCAATTTTATTTTTAAACATTTGCTGTGTTAATTGAACAGGGACAGCGTAACAGTTTTTTTTTTCATATGATTAAACTTTGAAGGCAGCAGAGCTGAGTTGAGAGGCCAATTGCTATATAGAATCCCTGTTAAGATATAATGATATTAATGACAATTGTACAAAATTATCTCAGCAATAGCATGATAACAATTGACCGCCCATGACATATTGGTACAGTAGATCCCATTGATATAATCATTACTACACAAGTTAGATTATCAATTATCAGACGTAACATTTAACTTCTGCCTTCCATTAAAATGAATTTAACCCCGTGCTTCTGCTCAAGCTGTAAGCTTTATTTGCTGTTGTTTTCTGATATGATTTAGTTATTAAATTGTTCAATCTGTTCAAAATAACAGTAACAGCAATTTTAGAATTTGCCTTCAAGCAGTGGTATGAATCACTTATTGTTAGCATGATCTGGCATGTGTCATTTTATATTAAGGTATTCAAAGATCTGATGTTAAGATCAAGCTGCTGACCGAATATAGTTGAAGTCTTAGTGCTTGGCAGTACTGTTTCAGGTTCTAGAATACATATATAGCTATGAAAAGTTCTCCTATAATTGTACATAAACATTTAAGTATAAGTAGAACTGTGAAGTGTATATAAGAGAAGCTTCAAAAGCCAACATGACAAAACAAAGAACTGTCTAAAATTTGTTGACCAAGCAATCACATACTGTATTATAATTGTTTAATCTACTCAGCAATCATGTGGTCGGGGCCTTTGATAGAAGAAACAGCTTTATTTTTTTTCAAATGCATTTTGTCTCAAACCTGTTCGTATACTGAGGTATACCTGGAAGTTGTCTGCATTTGCCTGATGTCACATGATTTTGTGATATGAGATTTACTGTAATCACAAAACCAGGTAAGGTAGTTAAACTCACTAATCATGCATATTGATTAGCACATACAAGTAAGAAGTTCACTGTACCCATGACAAAAATGGCCCTGTAAGACCTATCCTGCAGCATCGAGTAAGGCAGATATCTGAAAAGGGTGCCAGTGTTAAAACTTTTTAATAAGCTACACGTTGCATGGTCAGTTCAGGAGTAAGCTAATGATAATCTCACGGTCATTGTTCATTTCTCTATCGTGTTTTTATATAGTGCCTAAAGAATGACTGAGGATATGATTTAAGTTCCTGTATCAATAGTATTATAACGATTTATTTGAAAATACAACCGTTTTGGAAGATCACATCACTAAAAAAACATTTTGAACAGTTCCTCCTGATGTTAATAGTCAATACCTTTAATTTGTTTGCCTCGTACTATATTTAATTTTAAATTCTTGACATTATTTTAACAGTACAGTACAATCTCAAATTGTACTAGCCAAGTGACATTTCTATTTTGTATTTCGTAAGGTTTAATTTTATTGCTGAGTGCACATCCACTCCAGCTTCAACATGCAACTGATTTTATCAAGATGGCAATTGTAATAAAAACAACCAATCCAAAATGTTGAAAGTAACTTAACAGCTTCTAGAATACTATTGTGGTAAATATATTAAACAATTATGTTTCATCCACCATTAAGTTACTGCAATTAAATTCATTATACATTCTTTTTATTCTTAATGTCGGTAGGTCACTAAATAAATAAAATAGTGGAACACATTTGTCGTCAAAGAGAGAGAAAAGTCATTATGCATCGGAAGCATCCTAGTATGGACCTAGTTTGCTACAAATGGGTTTGGAACAGAATGTATTTACCTCTGCTGTTTAGTTGAGATTAAGACAATCAACCTGGGGTATAATACAGCATGTTACTATAGTAACTTTACAGTCTGTTTGTGTGTGACAAAAGAGGCTTCATCTCGTCCATTTCATGCTCCTGTGTCGACCCACTCCCTCCTGGTGTTTTATTATATCTGTCTTTAAGGCTGCCTGCAGGAGACACAGCTGCTATAGCCAAAAGCAGGCTTCGCTGTGTGAAGCAGAGTGCTGCATGGAAGCCAATTGCTTGATGGGATTATGGAATTTAAAGTATAGTCAAGAGAAAAGCAATATATCCTCTCTTCTCTGTGTGCTTGGATTTGGTGTCTTATATTCTCAGTCTTTAGTGGGAAACTGTAACTAGTGTTCTAGCATTTGCATTTATGTAGAGAAAAAATACACTGTATAAAGAATTTGTGTGATGAAAATGCAGCTGCTGTGCATTAGGATTAGTGAGTTTGTGACATAAATTGCATTTTGGAAATAATGTTTTTTTATCCCATTAGTTACAGAACAATTAATTGGCAAAACCAGTTTTATAATATGCAATATATCTAATATTGATGTATAATTAATGTTATAATGTTACCTTAGGTGAATGGATCTTTCTGTTTTCTTATCTTGACAGGTGTGGATCATACAAACAAGGACTTAAAAAAGAATTTTGTGAGTGATTTCTATTTGCGTTATTATTCAAACTTTTAAATATACAAAAATGAATAAAAATGTAATATACTCAATTTTTTCACCTCATTTAAGTTTAAACTGCAGGATATATATGATGCTGCCACGTACAGCCCATAAGGGCCTTACCTTAGCATAGATTTTACCAGCATCTGAAAATTTCCAGGAAAAGAAACTAGAGCAACATATTACTGATTGGATAAAACAGAAAGCGGGTGCTGTTCAAGAATATTCCATAGATACCTGATGAATGTCAGATCCAGTTACATAGAAGGTCATCATATATGACTAATATTCAAGATAGGCTTATCAAACTATTTCATGAGACAACATAATTTTTGAAGCAAAGCACTGTCATTCTGAAGGACATCCTCCGTTACACAAAACAAATACTGTGAGTGAGACAAAGGTGCAGTCTTAGCATTAAATTGCAACTAGCACTGGTCTTGCCTTCTATCAGAGCAAATGTGCTCTTAACATTGAATCAAAACACCTAAGGACATAAAATATCCACAAGCCAACATAGATAACATTATGAAAGATTGTTTGTCTTCAATACTTGAAAGTCCTTTTCCCATATTTAGTGTATTCCTGATGTTTGACTGTTTCGTAATTAAAGGATTATATAGAGATATTCTAGTTTTGAGGTAACAGTGCAAACCACTTCACAACTGTGCCACTATTATTATTTAATGTTGTAAGAAAATTCCTTTGGCTTATTGCTGCCTGAAGTTGATGTAAATACACCCAAGTTTATTTTAGTAATACTTAACAGATTATTGTATTTAATTTATAAAACTATAGTACTACAAGATTTTTAGGTAAATGTGCCGAATATTGCATTTGTCTCTGATTTGCTCTTCGGAACAACCAATATTTATCTAGCCATGAGTTCAATATGGTGTGTGTCCTATAGTTACTCAAATGTAGCTGTTTTCTTCAAATAATTTGTACCATGTCATCTCTCACATGCTGGATTGGATTGAGATCGGAGGACTGTTGAGTTCACTGCCTTGTGCTTAATTCACCGTCCTGTCCCTCGAACCACTCCAGGACAAAACGTACTGAGATATGGAGAATCCAGCTGAAAACTGTCCATTTGCAGATGGCTACACTTCACCCTTGATTGGCAGCAATGTTAACATATCTTTTGTTGTTCAAATGGCCCTCTTCTTGTATCAAGAAAACCACAGTATGACAGAAAACTATTACAACTACAAACTACAACCCAGCATTAATTGATTCATGAGATTTTCTCAGATCTCGGTCCTTCCTCCACTATGTACTTTGCGCTGATTGTACCTCTTAGGTTTTTGCAACCCAAGTTTCTAATGAAAGTCAATTAGGTCATTGGCTTTCATAGCCCATCCATCACAAGATATGATGAGCTGTTCATTCTGATATGCCTCTTCTGGCACCACTGTCTTACTCAGCTATTAGATACCTGGCAGTAAAATGTTTGTTTCTTTGCTTACGTGATGTGATTTGGCTCCTTTCATCACAAGTCTATTTCTTATCTCGGGATGATAATTACCAGACTATTTATTAGGCAGCGACCTAATACATGTCATCTCAGGGAGCCCTGCTGTTGCTAATAGTCATGCCAGTGTATTTGGTACCCATTGCAAAAGCCACTTAAATTTGTAATCTTAACCATTTTTACTGCTGTATAGTACACACACACACACACACGCACACATGCACACACACACACACACACACACACACACACACATGCTAAGGAGTCCCCTACCTATTTTTTATAATGTCACCACCCACTGATATGTAAATGACATGGGATTGTCTGGTGTGCCCAATAAAGTGGCCACATAGTGTGCATTATCTAACACTGGAGGACATTCACAATTTTCTGGTAGAAGCCTGGCTTTACACATAACAGCTTTAGCTATACAACAGCGAAGAAACAGCAATAATTTAAAACATTTTGAAAAGAAAAAAACTTAAAAATGCACACATTTTTTGTTACTTCAGAGTTATGTAAAATGGTATTATAGAACAGGGTATAATTCTGTAGCTTTACATGAAGAAATCTATTGTAACAGAGAACATATGGCTCTGGGAAACTGACCATAGAGGCCCATTTTAACCTTTTCTTTTCACTGCTGCAAATAACATTGGTGTTTGCTTTGTATTTAAGGAAGCAGCCAACTGAGGACCTGTAAGCCATGTGTTTCTCAAACTACACACTCAGATGTACTTAACATCTTATGCAACTGTCCATCTGGGTCTTATGCTTCTTTTTCTATCCTGATTAGATTTAGTTTGCCTTCTTCTCTCAAGTCAATAATGGACATGTTTTTATGAAAAGTTTGGTTTCATGGCAATCTGTCACATGGAATAAGTTTTGTTTCTGAAAATAATAGTAGACTAAAGACTCCCTTGAGATGGTGGTTTCATTTTGGCCATTTATGAACCAGGAATTGAACTTTATAAAAATGCTAGTGCCTTGTATCCCAACCCCCAAGACAATTTACCACCATTATTGAACAGAATAACACATTTTAGCTGTGGTAACACAATTAAAAAGGCTTCTCTAATAACCAATTAGCATTTAAACAGGATTAATTAAGGATGAGGTAAGACTGTTGACCATTAGAACACTGGAGTAACAGCTGCTAAAATTAGGCTTTGCAGTTATATGTAAATAATAAATTATAAATCCGTCATTTCAAGCATTACTATTTTAAATAATTTAACAGTACCTTGATAAAAAAGAATAATTATTTTTAACAAAATCTTAAACACTTCTGGTAATTTCAAAGTTTTCAGTATATGTATATAGGAAATTAAGTGAACAAAAGAAGTAAAACTGTTTAGTGTACTACTGGCAACCCAGTTACATTTTTCATAAATAAGTTATTTGATGTGAAACAGTTTTAAGTTTCCAGCCAAAAAGATATGCTTTCATCATAGGTTGTTCTTTAACAGACACCATCTTAAATTTAAAGTGCCGTTTTTTATCTTACAATCAAAAACGTCTGGGCTGAGGTGAGTTCAAGGTTCTTTTGAGTTGTGAGAGCAGAATTGGAAAATCTTCAGGAAACAGTGTCACATCTCGTACCTACCTTTTAAACCAGTCCCTATGAAAACCATGTTATAGGTATGTATCTGACAATGTATACTGTATATATTCACTGTGATGACTTCATATTAATCAACCATTAATTTTATCAGTCACTTCTTAAAGCATACAAAAACTTAAATGTAGATACTGTATTTTGATCAAGAATTCAGAAGTGACTCTTTACAACATGAGTCATAATCTTACTAATTATTAATTATAATCTTGCTAATTACTTACCACTATTACACTTTTGATTATCTTTGAAATTATTTTTTCTAATTGAAAATTGATCTTTAGAATCCAAAATTTATATGGAGTATTGGACAAATTGTTATAACTGAAAGCACAGCAACTAAATAACAAGAATTAAAGACATTATATATCTGCTTTGTTTTAACAAAACTATATCATTTCACATGCACATGTTTACCATAACAAAGATATAGGAATTTGGAAGAGAGGATGGAGCAGCAGGGTGACTTACTAGAGTTGAAAAATGATGCCCAGTTGTTAAAACATGCCTGTTTCTTATTCAAAATGTTAAATGGACTGTCCACCCCTTACCCCAACAGTTCACTGGCCTAGATTTAACAAAACATTTTCAGGTCAAATGAGATGAAGTTCATCAACTGGCTGTTATGTTCTGAAATCAAGTCCTGATTTCACACATCTCATGTGAATTTCATATACTTTTGTGGAATACTAGAAAATCAGTTCAGTTCGCAATTGACTTTTTGAAGTTTGAATTAAGAAACCAGGCAACCAAAGGCGTTTATGAAGTAATTCACAAGTTAGCGCTACCAAGAAGTTCCAACATCTTAGACAATACCTTAGAGCACAGGCAATTTAATTTTTAGGAAGAGGAAGATGCACCATACCACATAAGAACCCACAGAGGAATAATTACATTTCTTTCACATGTTCAATGTGGCTACCAGCGTGTGTGCTGCAGTATAATTAAGAGGCAGCACTTGGACTTATTTACACTACAGGTTTAACTGATGCCCTGCAATATCAAAAACAGGCATTATCAACATGTTGTAACGGACAGCCGGAGCTTCTGCCTGGCTGAAACGCCTGCACCGGGGGGGGAGCTTCAATGGGGCTCCTCTAGACCGGCTTAGGACAGTTTTGGAGCTTAAAAGCTCAGCTCTGTTAGGGCCCGTGGTCACTTCCAGGGGGGTGCATGGAGAACGACAGAGTCCTTCATGGTAGGATTGCTGCCATACCCAAAATTGCTGCCAGAAGGAGTTCACAGGACACGTGGAGTGCTCTATAAAAGTTGCCGCCTCACTCCATTCAGAGAGCCAGAGTCGAGTGGGAGAGGCTGTAGCTTGCATGAGGAGGAGTGGAGGGGGCTGTAACGGAGAGAGGAGACACAGAGCTGTGATTTATTGGTGCTTATTGTATTGTGCATAGGTGAGAAACCAAAAAGGAAAGCATTTCCCACGCTTTAATAAAAGCCTTGTGTGTGCTGACTTGTGCCTGTGTCTGTTCTGTCGGGTGTTGGGGAGCTGGCATGCCCCCAGTGGTTAGAATGTTTATGCTGTGTAGATGCCACATGAGCTGGATGGGCATCCCAACCAGGAGAGAGAGCAGACCTGGAAGGAAGGAAGGAGCAGAAACGGTGAATGGACAGCCCATTAAAAAGAAAAAATATCACTGGAGGTTTTTTATTTCCCCAGCACGCTAGGTGGCAGCAGCCCTGGTTATCAGGGCCCAGGGAGAAGTCAGCAGGGCATGCCAGGAAATGTAGTCCAGCAGGGCAGCCCTGCTGGGGTCACGGGGTAACACAAGAGGGCGCTGCAGGGAGACAAGCTCCCTACAGTGATGGACTTCCGTGTGACCCAGAAGTACTTCGATCAGGCAATCGCCCTGGCACCGGAAGTTCTCCTGGGTCTGTAATAAAAAGGACCGCACTCCCTTATCCAGGCGAGTCAGAGCTGGGAGGTAGGCAGGCAACACTTGACTAGAGGAGGACAGTGTGATGGTGAGAACATTGTTATGAGGAGAAAACAACCTGCAACCTTTGTGTTTATTGTGATATATTTGAAAGGAGTTGGTAAATAAATCAACCTTTATTTGAACCCAGGACTGTGCTTGTGTGTTTGTGGTGGGGTTTGGGCTTGCTAACGCCTGAGTTTCCTTCACAGCTGTTACTTAGAAAAAAAAATGTAACATTAAGTGAAGTTCAACAAGAATAGCA
Source organism: Erpetoichthys calabaricus (assembly GCF_900747795.2). Classification (NCBI taxonomy): domain Eukaryota; kingdom Metazoa; phylum Chordata; class Cladistia; order Polypteriformes; family Polypteridae; genus Erpetoichthys; species Erpetoichthys calabaricus. Next base: position 223,237,543 of record NC_041396.2, read on the forward strand.
TAATTCTATGAACTTGCTTCCGTACAGCTTAATTGCATTTTCAGAACAAAGTGTCTATTTTATAGATGTATTTTTCATGTTATATTCAGGCAGAACAAATGACTATTTAATACTCTTTGAATAACATTTTTAGCAATTCCAAATTCTCTTCAGTTGATCAAAAGCAAGTCTTTGAGGTTTTGACTGTAACAACACTGGCAAGAGACTCAAATTCAGGGAGCTGGAGCTAGGAAGCAGCAGCACTAAACACTGTACAGCTCTACTGTCCTTATTATAAATTATTCAACGTTTTCTGTTTTATGACAAGGATTATTCATGTAGAAAATACACAAAGTGATTGATTACCTTTGCAAATATACATAGAACTTTTAAAAAAATACTGTACATTGAGGTGTGGCAGGTTAAGATTTACTAATAGGCTTTTGCCTACCTGGTTCTAAAGAGCTAATTTCTGAGAAGTCACATAGGTCACATTTATTTCTAAAGTTTGCTAACATTTTCAAGTCATTCATAGTTAAACCACCAGTTAAGAATATGCAGGCCATCAAGGACTTTCAGTTCTGTTGTGTGTCCTGAAGTAGTGTACTAGTCAACATTCATTAATTATAATAGTGGTATTTATTATACATGATTATGCTTAGGATGAGTTTTCTTTAAAATATTTTTTGTTTCCATATCCAAAAGAAAACATCATGGAAAATGTGTAATAAAGTCACTCAAATAAAATGTGATGGTTAGAAACTATGAATTGAAGAATGGGAAATGAAAGATTTAAAAACTTTTTCTACAATTTTTTAATACGCTATTGTTTCCATGAAGAAGCCATTCATGGTCCTCTCACTTTCACAAGTTGAAAAATCCAAACACACATTGGATCAGCTTTGTATCACCAGTATTCAGTGAACTCGGCTGATCAGAACACCAGACGGAATAAAGAGGGGGGCATTGATAGTTTTGTAGCTAAGCAACATGTAAGCCTAGAGTGTCAGTCAAAATGAAAAAATAATGATCAAATCAGTTGGTGGTGGGGTTATTGAAAGATGTGCATAAGCTTTTATTCCTTGAACAGTATTATTTAAAGTATACCAGTAGTTCAGGAACTGAAGAGGAATAAAATGGGTTAGCATTATGGGAATGCTTTAGGTGAATGTAAAATTATTAGCTTTGAGGTGTCTGTCTTATAGTTCATGTGTGGACTCTGAGATTGTATTAATTCAGTTTAGCTGCTTGGCAATGTGTGCTTTCATTTGAAACAGTGATTGATTTTGCCTTGGAATAAACGATTACATTTTTTATGTATGGAGCCTGTATGTTTTCTTCTGTAATGGTTTCTGTGAGACTTCATTTCTACTGTTAGAAATTCCTTTGTTGTCCAGTATAGAGAAACATTATCTGCAGGTTTTCTCTTAATGCAAATTCTATTTTATTGCTTATTGCGCCCACTATAAATCATGTCAAACAAGCCCACTACATTAAAAGTATAGTATATCTTCTATATGTATTATTTTTATGTGATTTATTTAAGCATTAGAGATTAACAAAATCAGAAGCTAAGAATTAATCCCGAAACACTGAAAAAACTGCAATGACCAGATATTGCAAATCTAAGCCAAGGAATTCTAAGATGACCTTTCTTCTTCTTCATCTGTTTTCGTTCCTTGGTTTCAGCTCTTCTATACCTCCAGAAACCGTTTATATTCTTCGACAGATACACCTAGTAAAGCAGGGCTGCTGTTGCACTTTGCTTTCTAGTCTGCTCTGCCATGACTAAGCACAAGCATATTATTTGCTCAGAGGGTCTTATTGCTGTCTCACAGCTCTTGGGCGTCAGATCAGATTTCAGGTTGAGGTGCTTTCTGTCAATTTTCCCATATGTTTCTTCTGAGGAATGTGGTTGCCTTCAAAATGAAAGTTGCACAGTTCCCTGGTTTAATTACTTTTTCTTAATCGACTTAATTATGCTCGCACAGAGTTATGTATGTGTGGAGTAAATGTAATTAATGTACTATGACCCATTTGGGTCTTATTTAAATTTTTTTTCTTACTACAGTTTATTTTTTATAGCTGTTCAAATAATTCTCATATAATTTCAACAATTCATCTCATTTTGAAAATGTCATTATTTTTTAATATTTGTCCTACTAAACTTTATGATACTATTTTTATATGCAGTACATATAAATTCAGTTTTCTGATTTGCTGTATACAGTATGTAATTCACAAACATTAAATATACATCTTTTGTTATGTACTGTATATTCATATTTTAATTGAAAGTTTATACATAAAGAAATATTTATTTGTAGAATTCACAAGGGTAGTATAGAATCTACACTAACTGAGTTGTACACCTTGTTCGGGTTTAATATGAAGTTAAGAAATATTTTTGCAACATGTTTCATCCATGCCAGGGTGGTTTAAATTAACTAGTTATTCAGATAACATGTCTTGAGGATGTAACAGTAATAAACATGTGGTAATGGGAAGAATATACAAAATAGAAAGGCATCTAAGCTTCTGCAGTGTAAGCCTGTGACCTAACAATGGCGCAAAATTTCTCAGGTAAAGTCTATGCCAATATGTGGAGCACAGTGTATCCCCTTAACTTGTTCTTCATACCCTCACATTCTTCATTTACAAGTCAGTCTGAAGCCCTCAAATTTATGATCACAAGCTCATGGTACTGACCAAAAAGAATATGATTGCAAATCATATTGCAATTCCCCATAATAGGGTGTGAAAGTTAGCAATATGGGACGACCCTAGAATAGAATTGTTGCTCATTCAGGGGTGCATTTCTTGAATGCCTCGTAACACTAAGTACTTTGTAATCTAAACTTAGGATCACTCATTAATTACTGATTATTTCCCAAAACCTTTCATAACTAAAGTAGTATGTAATATCTCATGGAAATTAACAAGTGAACTGGCCCACTTGTTATTTTTAACATTGTTCTTTATTTTAACTTTTGCCTGCAATTCTGCCACAGAGAGTTAGAGGTCACCCTAAGTAAGTGACAAAAATACACTGACATTTATTTGGACAATGTAATAATAATAATAATAGCTCAGTGTTGCTCTATAAATTAAAAAATATAATGTAAGTTATAAATGACGACAAAAGGGCTTCCTTGTAACTTTATACCTGTAGACTATTTGAGTATTTAATAAGTTAACCAATCGAGCTCACTATGTAATCAGTTACTTCCTTTAAAGTGGAAAGGTGAATCACTCCTTAGTACTAGCAATGAGAGTGTCAGCTATCCAGAGAACTGAGCTACTCAGCCGGATACCCTCTACCTTTTTACTCCAAATGTTGAATCCCCATTCATGGATGACAAGACATATAACACTGTACACCAAGGCACACACACTTAAACAAATTGTATTATTTGCTCTTGGTTCTCTTCTAGCATTTTGCATTTTTATATCTTTTGTTCGTAGTTGTTGTTTCTTAATTTAATTCATAACTTTGTCTTTTTTATATTAATCTATGATTTGATTTTTAATTGTTGATAGTCATTTGTATTCTATTTTTAATAATTTGATTTTTTTTCTGTGTTATTTCTTTTCTATCACTTTGGACATTTGTAAAATGCACTGAGCAATTGGAAGGTGATATATAAAGAAATACATTATTATTATTATTATTATTATTATTATTATTAGGATGTGCTCTGGGCATGTGAATTATGTAAATCTGGTGCCTACACAAGTCCTTGGGGGCTTCCACGAGCCCTAGAAAACAATACTTCTCTTTTTTATGCCGCCTTCTCTGTAAGTTGTCTTAAATTCTTTTCTGTGAGATTGTGATTTCTTTTTGAATTGCTGCTAGCAATTGGTCTTTTTTGCAAGGAAGCCAAGTCACATTTTGAGTCCATTTTTAGATTATGTTACAGGTTATATAGTGACACTGATTTGGTCTTTATTTTGCGTGTTTAGAAACCACATGTGTTGTGTGACAATACAACATATATTTCAAACGTGTATGATTGATGTTTCCATTTTTCACAGTTTGTGCTTTTTTGATGTGGACACTATAAGAAGCCAATGATGAAGTAATTTGAACTTGTTTATTAAATGTTGAATAACAAAGGGCTTAAGGAAACACTCACAAAGCTCACTCATTCTTTAGCTAACTCTTTCACTTTCATCTTTGTTTTTCACTAAGATTAAAATCACCCCAGATTGAGAAGGGGATGGAGAAGGGGCAGTCAAAGTGGTTTTGACACCTTAAAACACCTTATAATATTCATACATTTACATCTTATATATTAACGTCTACGCGTGGAAGTGTGTGTGACTGTCTGGCCCGAAAGTGAGAGGTGGAGTCCGGGTAACCGCTCCGCCTCTGAGGAAATAGACAACTCGCTTAGCCGCTAATAACACAAGCGAGGTGAGCACGTCAGCAAAACGAAACCTCAGAAGAAAAACAAAGTCGCTTAGCCGCTAACATTGGCAAAACGGTATCCCTTTTACTTTTCCTCCCACCGCTAATGCACAAGCTATGCGAGCACGTCAGCAAAACGAAACCTCCTAGGACAGAGATGCCCAGAGTAGTTCCTTTTAATTACCTGACATCTCTACATTTCAATTTATTTTTCTGATTATTTCAATAGTTTCTAGGACCCCGGGCTTTTTACAGCACGGGCTTAGACAGCTAGTTATATTATAATTTATTCTGTGCATTTCCTTAAACAAAACAAGTGCTTAAACAAATCTACATACTATCTACGTACAATACATATACAGTACATACACATCCAGATATGCAAACATTGCACTCCTAAGGTGCAGAATAATGCTCATAGTTTCAGTAGAAAAACAAGAAGTGTATGTCATAGATGAAACCAGGACAGATAGCATGGATTAAATGTGCAAATGTCTCTAAATATTAGAGTTTAAGAATAACTCATTGGTGTTGTTAATAGTTGGTCTTTAAAACAGAAATATATTTCCTACTGATTCTTTAAACCCCTTTGTCAAGTTGTTATGTAACCTATTTTAATGTACCTCCTTTAGTTCCAAGAAATTGCTTTCTTTCCTCTTTCTCCTACACAATTGTATACTCCTTGTGAAAGTTATATGCCATTTTTATAAAACCAAATACTTAATACTTGTAATACAGGTATATAAATTAAATTCACTAGGTTAAATAAAGTAAAGGTGTTAGTGGGTGATACCATACTAAGTAAGTGAGAAATTACACAAAGGTTGGGAAGCAAGGGCAGAAGAGACTGGAACTCCACAAGCTTTAAAGACAGATCTACATTGTAAGTAAAACAAAAAGGAAGAGGAGGGGATAGAAAATGAAGATTGTATAGATTGGAATGTCCTAAGGCCTGATTGTCATTCCCAGGTACATCTATGCATTGTTTTGGGTCTTTGTTTAGTTTTTGGTCTGGGGGTCTGATTTCTTACTTCCATACTCCTTATTAGCATCCCCTTGCTGCCCCACATTTTTCTATTTCTAGACTTTTTCTCACTTTGTTACCTATTATCCAGTAGAGCTAAAATTGCTTTTGCCTACTGCTGAAAATCTCCTGATTCTTTTTCTTTTTTTGCCTTGAAGTCTTCGTTTCCTAATGTCATCCTTTTGGAGTTGTCAGTGGCAAGGATCAATGGGGCATCTGGTAATTATATTAATAAATGAACAAATACAGTCCTACTGGTCCAAGCATGGATGCTCCCAGGTCCTGGCCACAATCGATGCCATGCTGTTCCCTCGCTTGCTCGTCCTCATGGGTTCCTTTATTCCTTTGTTGTCACTACCAGTTTTAATGTAGCAGGGTTGGGTTGGATTGTGTTTTGGGCTGAGTGGTGAGTGCCAAGCATGGGGATTTACCTTATTATAATTCTTGTCAGAATGGCTTATATTCCCCTTTAAAGTGTTTACTTTGTAGGTCAATAAAAATTTGATCACACAAAAAAAAAAGTAATTAGTATTAAGGTGTTGTTTTCCAACATTAAGCAGTATGTTTCAAAATGTTAATTTGCCATAAAATGTTATTCTCTGTGACACTAGTAACTGTTTGATCCACTTGGCAGTGACATCTAATGTCTCTAATGAGTTGACCTAAGAGATTCATTGACAGTTTTGTAAAACAACCGTGTACAGCTCCTGTAGAGAGGTAATAGAAAAGCCAACACAATATGAGAAAGGCAGAACATTCATGTATGTTCAGAATATTCTGAATATAATCCATAATAATGCACTCATGTCATTTTAACCCAACATGTAAAATGTACCAAATAACTAAAGATGATGTCACTAGGTCATACAAAAGAACAAAAATGAAAATGTCTGATTAGTTCTGCCTTTCATGATAATACTTAACCGTACCATCTCAGACACCTCATTCCTAATTATTTGGTGGGACCATTTTGAAAGGCTGAGAATATCCTCCTACGCAAAGTAACTCTATTGTATGGCTTCATGGGAATTGTAAAATTGAAACCTGACTCAAAGGAAGACAATAGGTGCAATCATGGAACAAGTGGCAATTGTTAACATTCTCATCTCAAGTCTAAATATGGTGCCTGGAATCTAAATATCATTGGGATACTGTTTAGATCTGAGTATGGACAGCTTTTTAAATTGTAGTTGGATACATTTTGGCATATTTTTAAGAGTCATGTTTTCCTACAACATATAACATTCATGGTATCTCTATGTAAAAATCACTTTTCTAATAAAGTCTCAGGCCTTTTCTACTGAAATATCTACAGCATCTTTTCAATAGGTCTGATTACATTGTTGTTATCACTGTTACACTGAATACATAATTCTGCTGTCCAATTACCTAATAAATATTTGAATACCTTTTCATTTTATTAACTGATTAATGCTGATGCTAAAAATTGTCTACCACAAAGGGTAATAAAAATATATATAGGCAGGAATCCACAACCTCTGATAAATCTTTACTGAGTTTTTTAAACATTTGGGTTCCATGTAAGGTAGCATGTTCCATAAGAGCAATAAAATATTACACATTGTTGAATAAAGCAGCATTATTTCTAATGACAATTAACGATGTTACCTGCACTTTCAACGTATGCAAAATTCTACTGCAAGTATCATACATTAAGCTTCAGTGAGCTTCTCATCCTCATAACCCCTCTATCTGCTCACTTGCCCTTGTCTTTATTTAAATCTGGTTATTATTAAAACCTTGCAGCTCACACTGATCTTCCAGAAGAAAGAAAGAAGTGATGAGTGTTTTACTGTTTAAACATTATTTACAGTATTTAGACTACTTTTGTCTCTGAACCTTCTTTGATGAGCATTACTCGGTTTTGAATCTCATGAGATAAACTTACTTGTTGCTTTTCACAATAAGTCTGTCATGTTGATTATAAATAAATAATGCACTCAATAAAGATCTTTCTTAAGTGCAAATATTCAGTGAATTCACAGGCATACCTTTACATGTAAAATATTTACCTGTGGTTTATATAACACTAATGGAAAGTTTTCATTATATATAGTAAATCAAATTAAAGTTTTTTGGTTGAATAGGTAAAACCCATAGTGTAAGTGTAACATTAACAAATCTACAAATTAATTTATTAATACAGTAAAAGCAGTCCATAAAGGGGATTTCTTTTGGCTAAAATTAGTTACAGTGGGCTGTAGCCTATGCCTCATTGATATTGTCCCAGATCACAGGCTTTGTAACAGGCAGTATCACAAATCAGGAGAGTTAGGCTTATAGAATGAATTTTGATTTACCAATAAATAATATGGCTAACAGAGAAAATAACACTTGCACAAATTTCTACAGTTAAACACAATGAATTGAAAGATGGCAGAGTAAGGAATGACAGCATTCCACAAAAAGGCCAAAACTGAGGGCAGTTGAATGGTTCATCTCATTTTCAGTAGCTCTGAAAGTAATACCTTGGATTTATACCAGATGCAGAGACAATGTTAATTGGAGCATATAGCATGTATACTGCATGAAATAATTTGGGTGATTAAAGGACATTATGACCCACATGACATTATATCAGGCATGTTAGAAATGCTTCATCTTGAACTTTAATCTCAAAAATGTTTAAGTGTGTCAAACAAGCTACATTATTTCTGGTAAAAATGCCCTTTTAATTGGTCTTTAATTGTATAAATATACTGTAAACTAAGAGTGCATAATAAATACAAAAACGCAGAATGAATAATATGTGATGTTTCAAGTATTTGTAGCTACAGTGGTGTGAAAAACTATTTGCCCCCTTCCTGATTTCTTATTCTTTTGCATGTTTGTCACACAAAATGTTTCTGATCATCAAACACATTTAACCATTAGTCAAATATAACACAAGTAAACACAAAATGCAGTTTGTAAATGGTGGTTTTTATTATTTAGGGAGAAAAAAAAATCCAAACCTACATGGCCCTGTGTGAAAAAGTAATTGCCCCCTGAACCTAATAACTGGTTGGGCCACCCTTAGCAGCAATAACTGCAATCAAGCGTTTGCGATAACTTGCAATGAGTCTTTTACAGCGCTCTGGAGGAATTTTGGCCCACTCATCTTTGCAAAATTGTTGTAATTCAGCTTTATTTGAGGGTTTTCTAGCATGAACCGCCTTTTTAAGGTCATGCCATAGCATCTCAATTGGATTCAGGTCAGGACTTTGACTAGGCCACTCCAAAGTCTTCATTTTGTTTTTCTTCAGCCATTCAGAGGTGGATTTGCTGGTGTGTTTTGGGTCATTGTCCTGTTGCAGCACCCAAGATCGCTTCAGCTTCAGTTGACGAACAGATGGCCGGACATTCTCCTTCAGGATTTTTTGGTAGACAGTAGAATTCATGGTTCCATCTATCACAGCAAGCCTTCCAGGTCCTGAAGCAGCAAAACAACCCCAGACCATCACACTACCACCACCATATTTTACTGTTGGTATGATGTTCTTTTTCTGAAATGCTGTGTTCCTTTTACGCCAAATGTAACGGGACATTTGCCTTCCAAAAAGTTCAACTTTTGACTCATCAGTCCACAAGGTATTTTCCCAAAAGTCTTGGCAATCATTGAGATGTTTCTTAGCAAAATTGAGACGAGCCCTAATGTTCTTTTTGCTTAACAGTGGTTTGCGTCTTGGAAATCTGCCATGCAGGCCGTTTTTGCCCAGTCTCTTTCTTATGGTGGAGTCGTGAACACTGACCTTAATTGAGGCAAGTGAGGCCTGCAGTTCTTTAGACGTTGTCCTGGGGTCTTTTGTGACCTCTCGGATGAGTCGTCTCTGCGCTCTTGGGGTAATTTTGGTCGGCCGGCCACTCCTGGGAAGGTTCACCACTGTTCCATGTTTTTGCCATTTGTGGATAATGGCTCTCACTGTGGTTCGCTGGAGTCCCAAAGCTTTAGAAATGGCTTTATAACCTTTACCAGACTGATAGATCTCAATTACTTCTGTTCTCATTTGTTCCTGAATTTCTTTGGATCTTGGCATAATGTCTAGCTTTTGAGGTGCTTTTGGTCTACTTCTCTGTGTCAGGCAGCTCCTATTTAAGTGATTTCTTGATTGAAACAGGTGTGGCAGTAATCAGGCCTGGGGGTGGCTACGGAAATTGAACTCAGGTGTGATACACCACAGTTAGGTTATTTTTTAACAAGGGGGCAATTACTTTTTCACACAGGGCCATGTAGGTTTGGATTTTTTTTCTCCCTAAATAATAAACACCATCATTTAAAAACTGCATTTTGTGTTTACTTGTGTTATATTTGACTAATGGTTAAATGTGTTTGATGATCAGAAGCATTTTGTGTGACAAACATGCAAAAGAATAAGAAATCAGGAAGGGGGCAAATAGTTTTTCACACCACTGTATCTGCAGTAGGGAAACCTAACTTCTCTTGTAACCAATATGACATTATTCAAAATAAAAATGTATATTGACCCATTAGGAACCAGACACCATATTATAGTGTTATAGTTTCAAACCATATAAGCAAAAACTGTAGCAGAGTTACGAAAAGCTATAACTGAATAAACTGCAACGAAATTTAGTGGGTTGTAATTGTTGAGGATGAGTGCAGTAAATTATAAAGAACACTTCAAAAGATGCAGATATGCTTCAGGTAACAGATCTCTTCAGTCAATCAGAAAGGTGATAAGTAAAAGTGAAAATAATACAGCCATAACAGTTACAAATATGTCAGCTTCAACTGTGGTGAATAGATTAGATTAAGAAGAAAACGGAAATTACAAATAACAACACACAGATGAAGGAGCATACTATTTATTTAAGAAAATGTCAACCTTAAATTATTCTTTCAATATTTTCCTCATTAGGGAGTGTTGCAGGAGTTAACAGAATATTATTACAAGGACCGAGCAACAACAACAACAACAACAACAACAACATTTATTTATATAGCACATTTTCATACAAAAATGTAGCTCAAAGTGCTTTACATAATGAAGAAAAGAAAAATAAAAGACAAAGTAAGAATTAAAATAAGACAACATTAATTAACATAGAACAAGAGTAAGGTCCGATGGCCAGGGAGGACAGAAAAAACAAAAAAAGAAGACTCCAGACGGCTGGAGAAAAAAATAAAATCTGCAGGGGTTCCAGGCCATGAGACAGCCCAGTCCGCTCTGGGCATTCCACCTAACATAAATGAAATAGTCCTCTTTGTATTTAGGGTTCTCACAGAAGGACTTGATGATGATGGTCATGCAGACTTCTGGCTTTTAATCCATCAATTTTGGAACATCATGATGCTTTGAGTAGATGGTGGTGGTGCAGGCCACCACCACAAAGAAACCAGAAAAAGAAACGGAAGAGAGAGTAGGAGATAGTACGGATTTTAGAGCCAACATGAATAGTTATTATAATCAATTGAATATACAGAGTATCAAGATTAAATTAAAGTGAAGTTATGAGATGGCCATGTTAAAATAATGTGTTTTTAGCAGTTTTTTAAAGTTCTCCACTGTATTAGCCTGGCGAATTCCTACTGGCAGGCTATTCCAGATCTTAGGTGCATAACAGCAGAAGGCCGCCTCACCACTTCTTTTAAGTTTTGTTCTTGGAATTCTAAGGAGACACTCATTTGAGGATCTAAGGTTACGATTTGGAATATAAGATGTCAGACATTCCGATATATAAGATGGAACAAGATTATTTAAGGCTTTAGATAGATAGATAGATAGATAGATAGATAGATAGATAGATAGATAGATAGATAGATAGATAGATAGATAGATAGATAGATAGATAGATAGATAGATAGATAGATAGATAGATAGATAGATAGATAGATAGATACTTTATTAATCTTTATAAACCATAAGCAGAATTTTAAAGTCCATTCTGAATGCCACAGGTAACCAGTGTAGTGACATCAAAACTGGAGAAATGTGCTCAGATTTTCTTTTCCTAGTTAGGATTGTAGCAGCTGCATTCTGCACTAGTCTTTTTTGGGTAGTCCTGAGAGGAGTGCGTTACAGTAATCTAGTCGACTGAAAACAAAAGCGTGAACTAATTTCTCAGCATCTTTCAATGATATAAGAGGTCTAACTTTTGCTATGTTTCTTAAGTGAAAAAATGCTGTCCTAGTGGTCTGATGAATATGTGATTTAAAATTCAGGTTACAGTCAACAGTTACAGAGCAACATCTATTGTACAGTAGATCCCTTTTTTTGGAAACTTAGTATTACTTTTATCAGTGTCATTACCTACAGGGGAAATTCACAAAGACTCAAAAATAAAGAACACATCATTCTTCAAAAGTAGAACTGTGCCAAATCTTATTTAATATAGGCCGGTTTGTCCAGCTTGTCTAAATACTAATGAGTGAAAATTAAAAAATGTCGCAAAGTGGTAAGCACTACTTCACTACTTCAAATCCTGCTACAGTTTGGGTTCAAAAATTAAAGGCTAGCTTTCCAGTAATGGTCAGTCAACATTATGGCTAACAGATACTCTCAATGCAGTCTCAAGAACAAAAGATCATTAGGATTTCTGTTCCCTAGAGTTAAAGCTGACTGCAGAGAGAATTAATATGAGTCAGAACACACTTACTTCCAAACCTAAACGTCACAGATGTAATTTGGAAGATGTGGGATTAATATTCAACACTGATTAATACAAAGTTACAAAGACAAAGGCCCAAATTTAGTACAGAAGAAAGCAAAGAGACAGAAAACATGATGTTGAATTCATCAGAGATGATAGAACATTCAAAGTGTCTTGAGATTTAATTATAGCAAAAGCAAGATGTCATAGTTTTTCAGATGATCTTAAAGAGTGATCAGGAGTCAGGCAAAATGTCATAGCACAGAAGTCTGGAGGAACTAATAACCTAAATTGGGAAGCATTTGAAAACTCATAGTCAGAAATTGAAGAAAAAAATAAATAAAATGAATCCTATTATTTCTTTTCTTTTATTTTTTTAATTGCTCAACTGCAAGGTCTTTCCCTTCTTTAATTCTAAACTTTGGAAACCAGTCAGTGAATGTCATCATAAATAATATTGCCAACCAACTTGACTAGCAATGGATGTCATTGCCATCAAAAATATGTTTGAACCCACACAAAATAATGTATATAATGGTGAGACTCTTAGAAAAACATTGAAGAAAATGGTGACCTGATGGTGTCAGACAAATGACATTTAAAATTAACAATAATGCTAATGATAATGATAATCATGCGAAAAAAATTCAATAAAAGGAGACAACACAACAATTAACAAGTTTCTATTTTGTACTCAAGTAAAATGCCATAAAGGATGCCATAAGGAGAGTTAAATGCTTAAAATGACATTTAGTTAGACATATTAGAAATGATGATGTGAGTAAATAAAGTTAATGCTATATTAAAAATTTATTTTACAACAGGGCTTCTGGAGCACAGGTTGAAGCTGGTCAAAATATAATTTCTTCAACATTTCTTCACACCAGGCAGCTTTTTATATACAGTATGAAACATCAGTTAGTATTAGTTTAGTTAAACATACAACTGGAATAGGCAATTCCCTGTACATATCAGTTAGTGTTAATTTAGCTAAACATATTGTAGTGCCTTTAGATTTTAAGACACATCACATTCCTAAGAATTGGCATACTGTTGCTGGCCTGAATGGTCTGTTTTTTGCTAGATCATTAAAAGACATGGATGATAGACGTTTGTACCAGTAAACATACCATGCCATTACTATTTTATTTTATAATATAGTAAACAGCTACAATATGATAAAACTGACTGTTGTCCTTGAGCCAAGTAACAAGGGCTCTACACACTTTGGAGGACTTTGTCTAGCTTGCAGCACACATCCCCTAAATTGTAAGTGACAGTCAACTAGAGGCACTAGAAATGAAGTTCATGGAATAATACCAAGTCACCTCTTTTCAGCTTGATCTAGACAAGGTCATTTTTGACCTCACTAATCAAAAAGACACACTCGCTCACTCTCTCAAGGTCTCTGAAACACTTGCTAGCTTTTCCTCACAGCTGTGCAGAGGTGGAGTGCAATTTGTTTCAGATGAATTTATAAAAAGTAAATTTAAGAATCCAGCTGTCTTACAGAGTTGTTTGATGGAATTCTGTCAGTGAGGACTGCTTTGAAAAGTAGGGACTTCAATCAAAGTAGCAGATATATTAATGTATGACCACGAGAGGAGAGTAGGGTCAGTACATGCTGTTTACTACCACCTAGTAGAGGCTAAATTATATGAGTGCAAAAGTTTTGGCAGAAAAAAATCTGATATTGTGACCATCTTGTCAGTAAAAAAAAAAATAATAATACAGAATTTCAAGAAGTCTGTATTTAGTAAAGAAATGGGTACTCTGAATAATCAACTTGAATAAATGGGTTATTTTTGCTCTAATACAGCACTGAGTATACACAGCAAAGGCATTCATTGTTAATAAAGTATAAGACTGACAAAGCAAGCACCTACCTTTTTAGTTTTATCAGTCTTTTTTTCTGTGCAATCCATTCATATTCTGTGCCCACACTTTCTGGCAGTGTCACAGGGAAATAAAGCCTACTACAGCAGCAACATTAAGCAGTGGGTAGAATGCCAGCCCATTGCAGAGCACATTTTCTCTCATGCTCACACCATTCCAATTCAAAGTTGCAAGTCAACCCAACTGATATTTTCAACCAAAAAATATAAATTCTTCACATAAAAGTACCTTCATCTGCAGTATAACTGGGGTACAAAATGGTAACTTCATAAGATTCACCCATCCATTTTTCAAAGGCTGCTTTTTCCATTATGCACGTGAACACAACTTCTGTCCATCACAAGGTGCACTCACTAACATGGAGTTGCCAGTCAACTTGGTGTGCCTGAATAACCAAAGGAAACTCGGTGTGAACTCCACAAATATGTGCGGACTCCATGCAGAGAGTGACTGGGCCAGGGATTGACCCCTGGCCTCTAGAGCTGTGAAGCAGCAATGCTTGCCACTGCTCTAGCATATACTGTATAATGTGAAAATAATGTAAAAAAATAACAATGTATGTCATTGTATACAGTACATGCAGCTCTTACATGTAATAAAAATAAGCAGTAGCAGACTCACAAGTATTCATGAAGTCTAAAATTAAAAAGTTCACCTGCTGAGTCATGAATCCTTTGGTAAAGCATGAAAGGATGATTTGTTACAGGTTACAGTTATGTCTCTTGGAAATGCGATGCTTTGAAAATGCCAATTCAAGTCACTGTTCTGTAAAGTAATGATCTCTTTATTCTAGCTTGTGTGGATACCTTACAATATTAACATTAATTTGCGATTATTTCTATTTCATCTTTCTGCTATGTGTGTAGTGTGATAAAATTATATATTTCTCTTGATAAACTGCATGTACGTCAAGATTACGTTCATGAAAGCAGAATGTCTCTTATAATAGAAAAACCTATTTAGGATTATTATTATTTACAACAGGAGAAAATAGGCAGCTTTTTCTATGCTATATGGGAAATTCAGTGAAAAAGGGTATGAGTTATGCAAACAGAAGAGAGAGAGAGAGGGATAAAATCGTTCTCTTTATGACAAAAACTATATGCATAAAGAAGGATTAATTAAATGCTTCGGAGAACAACTGTGGTTTCAACAATGAAGAGATAAAGGTCAAATTTTCTCTAGTGGTTTTATATTTGACCCCTGGTGTGACATCAGAATTATACCATTAAGAGATTTATTTTTTCACATACTACAATACATTTGCTGCGATCTTATGATTTATAATTGCACCGAAATTTGAAGATGGCATTTTAAAGCCTTCATTATGTTCATTTTAAGAATGCTTTCACAGAGCAAACGGAATAAAAAATAAATTTACTAAATGAATAGTTAGTAGCTTGTCCAGTCATTTTATGGGGGCTAATTTTTAACTGTTTGTCCTGTTTGGCTTATCAAATCTTTCTTGTGGTCTTTGTTGAAAAACTATTTCAGTTATCTGTTTGACCATTTCGTTAGCCATTGGGGCATTCAGTATGAGTGAGTGTGTGCTTGAATGTGCACTATGAGCTGGTGCTGCAGAACCTATAGGTTCCCACATTGCATGTGAGTGTACATATATGGGTTCCTGCCACATGGCCATTAACTGGATTAAATAGGTTTGAAGATATGTGGAGGAATAAATGGATGGAGATTCATAAGGAAACTACAGGGATGCGGGGTGAGTGTGGGCAAATGTGTGCCCTGTCACTGACTGGTGTCTCATTCAGATGTATACTGATTCTGTCAACATATACTGCAGCTGTACAAACCTGACTTTGATTGAAAAGAGTTGATAAATGAATGAATGAATTAATTAAATTAATTATGCAATATTCAATCTTAATAATCCTTTAAAAAAATGAATGATCCCTCCAGTACCTACTAATTATTTATAAAGTTCCAAATTCTTACATAGTACAGCACCTACAAAAAGTATTCATCCCATGGTTATTTTCACATTTTATTTGTTATAACATGTTGAGTCATAGTGGATTTAATTTGGCTTTTTTGACACTAATCAACAAAAAAGACTTAGTGTCAAACTGAAAACAGATCTCTGTAAAGTGGTCGAAACTAATTAGAAATATAAAAACAAAAAATAATTCAACCCCTTAAATATGACACGCTCAATTGGTCACCTAATTACTTCAATGGAGATCCCCTGTCTGCAGTTAAGGGGTTTCAACTGATTGCAATATAAATGCACCTTAACTGGAAGGTCCAACTAGTGGTGGGGTCAGTATTGTGGTCTATCCTACACAATAAAAATACAAAGAACACTCTAAGCATCTCTGTGAAAAGATGATTGAAAAGCAGAAGTAGGAGGAATGGAGATATGACAATATCCAAGTCTCTGAGTATCCCTTGTAGTACAGTTAAATCAGTCATTAAGAAATGGAAATAATATGGTTCAAAAGAAAATCTGCCTAGAGCAGGCCATCCACAAAAACTGAGTGATCTTGCAAGAGAAAGACTAGCACGGTAAGCCATCAAGAGATGTTTGAAAGCTGTGAAGGAGTTAAAAGCTACAGTGTGGGACTTTCGAGAGATTGTTGCTAAGGTGTTTCACCAGTCGCAGCTTTCTGGGATATTGGCAAAGAGAATGCCACTGTTTAAAAAAATATGCATGTGATCAAGGCTTGGATTTGGTAAAAGGAAACTAAAGTCAGTTGGAAGAAGTCTCTATAGTCTGACGAGACCCACATTGATGCTTTTTGCCATTAGACTTTTCTTATCATCCCCCATTGTGAAGCATGGAGATGGCAGCATTATGTTGTGGAGATGCTTCTCTGCAACTGGCCTTAAAAGTGAGGGTAGAGAGTAAAATACAATAAGGCAAGAAACCTGCTTGGGAGATTTGTTTTCCAGCAAGACAACAACCCCAAGCATGAAGTCAAAGCTACACAGGAATCACTTAGAAGAAATGTTAATGTCCTCGAGTGACCGAATTAGCATCCAGATCTCAATCCAATTGAGAATTTGTGGCCAGAACCGAAAAATTCCATTCACCCACAATCTCCATCAACATGACAAGAGTTTGAGCAGTCTGGCAAATAAAGATTTGGAAAAATTGCAGTATCCAGATATGCAGAGATGAGAAAGATTTACCCATGCAATTGTGTGCAAATTCATGTCTAAAAATGGAAGGCTAACTTTAGGTGAGTTTTGTTAATTGAATTGAAATGTTGGATGCTTACAAACTAGAAGTCATGATGCATAGAGGAGTTTGAGTTATAAATCAAACTTGTTAAAAGTGATAAAGGCTTTTTTAAGACAACCTTATTTTTTTTGTAAAAGAGTGCCATAGCCCAGGAAGGGATTTTGGCTAGTGAGAAAACACAGGGTTCATGGCATGCCACTGATTCACTACTTTATATTAGCAAGACACTTAACATTTATAAAATCAGTTTATAATGGGCTTATGCACAGGCAGTGTGGCACAGTTGCCAAGACTTTGGATCCTGCTACTGACACTATGTGACCATGACTGAGTCACTTCACCGTCCTGTGTTTCTTTCAGAAAAAAAAAGAAATGCAATCAATTGTGTTGGAAATGTTGTCTTGGATAAAGGTATCAGTCAATAAGTAATAATAATAATAATGTTAATATTATACTGTAACCTCTTTATGGTTGAGGCACAAAAAGAGACTAAAAAAAAAAGATTTCTATATAAACTATACATTACGGACCGGCATCCCATCCAATATGTTATTTCATTTAAGCTCACTTTCATTTTAAAGTACTGATCATTATGTTTTTCCTTTTGCAGGAATTCTTTGCCAGTTTTGACCTAAGGGGTGCACATGGTTTATCCCACGATCCCATGCCCCCTAATAATGGAAGAGATGGGTAAATATAAATTAATATAATTTATATACAATAAAAATGTTGAGGTATGACTTTGTAGAGTATATAAATATATAGTAAGGAAGATGTCCTGAGTAGTTCCCAAACCAAAATTAAGCCAAGGTGGCAAAAGTACAGAAAGGGTTTGATTATAACAGAAATTTCAACAGAAATCACAATAAGGTGAAGATAACTGGAGATATTGTTATAGCAAAGTTGGAGAAAGCAACAAACTTCCAACCTCTCTCCCTGGATGTCTGGTCTATTTTCCTACCTTGCAATACTCTGCTGTTCTCCCTCTCTTCTCTGGCCTCTCTTCCTCTTGCCAGACGAGCCCTTGCTTGCTCCGGTCCTCCTGACTCTAACCTTATTTGTCATGTGCATGGAAGGAGCTTTGGGGAGCCAGACAAGAATGACTTCCAGGATGGTGCCCCTGCAGCTCTGGTCACTGACTCCTTTTTAAATGGCCAACTTTAGATTATTTGTCCATTATATGAGGGGTGTTCAAATATAAACAGGAATTTATGAGCTTCTCTTTATTTATTGAATACAATGAAACGACTTACACACTATTTTTCTATATATCTCCTGCCACTGCAATACACTTGTTCTAGTGCTTAGGAAGCTCCTAAATCCCAGAAGAGTTGAAGTCTTTTGACTGCATGTTCACAAATTCTTGCACAGCGTCAATAACCTCCTCGTTCATCTTGAATTTGTTCCCTCCTAAAAATTCCTTAAGTGGACCGAAGAGATAATAGTCCCTCTCTAAATGACTTGCACCAATCATACACTCTAAACTGAGAGAGACACTCATCCGCAAACTGTTTTTTAAGTCTCAAATAAATCTGAGATGGAATGACTCCTTCATTTGTCAAAAATTGAATAGTAGTGCGCTGCGCAACAGTGCTGTGTACCTCCTGCTCCGAAATGTTGATTACAACAGACAGGAAGGGGGGAAAGAGCAGTTAGCACTACTAACGACAAGTTCAAAGATGCATGCGTTTGTCCAATGAGTCATGTCTACCTTGCACTATATATAAGAACAGAGCATGAAAATTCGTGTTTATAATTGAACACCCCTCGTACAATGTACCAAGAATCCATGCATAGGCTAATAATTACACATTGTTATATTATAGATCCCCTGCTTTCACTTATTTGATTGAAATGTTCTTAGCATTTCTTTCCACTGTTCCTGGAATATATTTGTACCCAAAGACAAATTATCTTTAGGACACCTAATATTACATTGGTGCCTAGCGGCCCTGTCATAGATGTCTTGTTTCACTAGCAATATCATCATCATTAGTGTAGTTACCAGCAGGGCACCTTATTGCCAAGCTCCTGTCTTGCACTACCCCAATTTCCTTGCAGCTGCAGTACTTGCTGGGTGCACCATTACACATCATTAAGTACTGTACTCTTTTCACGTATGCCACTTTTATTGGTGGAGCAACTCATAATCTGGTTGCTCTTGTGGTTCAGAATAAGTGCCATTTTAAATACAATGTAGAGTTCAAATTACAGTTAATGGCCTACATTTGACTTAATTCCTTCTTTTGTTGTTGTTGGTGGTGGTCATATTATTCTAGCTGTTTATATATCCTATGCATATTTAATAGAGTTAGGAGTGACTCTCAATCTAATGTTAAGTATTAACTAGGATTCCAGCCTCAATATTGTACACAAAAGGAAATATGACAGGAAATTATTTAGTAGTCCATTAAATAAATTAAAATTAAATAATTTTATAACTTCACTGTGTTCATGGTAGCACGTCTGCTTTGAAGTAAATGCACTATCATAAGTGATGGACTCATTTTCACATTCTATCTATCTATCTATCTATCTATCTATCTATCTATCTATCTATCTATCTATCTATCTATCTATCTATCTATCTATCTATCTATCTATCTATCTATCTATCTATCTATTCATTTGTCTGTGGAGTGATCCATTTCAGAGTATGTCTGAATTACAAAAGTGGGAATTTGGACTTAAAACTATTTTGTTTTTATGCATGTTTTCTAATATATTACATACTGTTTCTCTTTGTACATTTTGGCATTATGTTTTACATTTACAGTATGTTGCACTTCATTTTTTACGTTATTGTAGTAATTATTGTGTGGGAATGCACTTAATAAATGAATTGAACTGAATACTGATAAAAACAGGCAAAAGAGATATTTGCTGTACAACAAAATCGTATACAAACCACTATACAACTAATGGCCCTAGTACCATTTAGTCTTGTGTTTGATTGGAATATAATAAGTTCTTATAAATTCAAAAGATAATCCTAATAAATTAGCATTTGTAATAGTTTTTAAATAATTTTTTTATAGGCATGGAACTAGATGTGCTGGAGAGGTGGCCATGGAGGCAAATAATTCGTATTGTGGAGTGGGTGTTGCATATCATTCTAAAATTGGAGGTAAATATCAAGGTTGCCATGTTTGACACCAGGTGTTTATAAGAGAAATCAATTTGCTAAATAACTAAGAACCATATAATCACCCGAGTATAGCACGGTGAATATCACTTTTGCCTTACAATTCCTGGGACCTGGGTTCAATTGTAGGTCTGTCCACCATGTGTGTGGAGTTTGCTTGTGTCCTCCATGTTTGTCTGATTTTATATAAGATACTAAGGTTTGCCAATATCCTAAAAATGTGCTTGTTTGGAGGTAGTAAATTCTCAGAGTTTGTGTAATTTTTAGGATGAGCATCCTCTACAATAGACAGCCCTTTTGTACAAGTTTTCTAAATGGGTAATCAGAAGGTTAAAGCATATCACTCACAAAGCTCTTCTTAAATTAGCAATCTTTGATGACCAGGAAGTGCGCAATACACAGACTTTTATATTGTTGCAATGATGACATCACATGCCATGCATACCTGGCCGTTTCTGCATAACAACTCCATAGCGGACTTTTGAAAACAAAATGGCTTTGCTGGAGAACACAATTATGCTCACCTTCAGTAAAGCTAACAAATCAAAAACAAAAGTTAGAATTGAATTTCTTGAGCTTTACAACCCTAGTTCAAAAGTATAACATTTGTCTTAAGCCCAAAGGGAACCCAGAAACAAATGAACTACAATGTTACCCCATTCTCTTTCTCCCATTCAGAAACCAGTCACTACTTTATATACTGCACTAGACAAAACATCCTATAATTCTATTTGGTTTTATTCAGTCTGGAAGCAAAACTTTCCTTTCAACATCACCTTACTGTTGAACACTATTTTTTAAACAAAATTGTCTTTTAAAAGCCCTAATTATCAACCCACCCAGTTCCAACTCATACATTAATTTTCTTTTTCTTTAGTGGCCATTTATCTACATCTCTGTCTTTAATTTTAGTCACTGATGTTCCCTTTTCTCTTCACAACTTCCTACTCCTAGATCTCTCATCTCTCCTTTCTCTCTCGCATTCACCACTATTCAGCTAAGGGTACATTACAGTCAAACTGGCACTGGCCTCTCACTGGATAGAGACCCATTCCCTATCTTTAGAACATAATAAATGAGTCATCCACCAATAATGGAAATAAGTGTACATCTGTAGCAAGGAATAGGCAGCAGGATGTTTGTAGTGACTATTTTATTACTGGCTTCTCCCATTTAACATCTTATTCAAATTTCTACTCACCTTATGCCAATGTCTGTTGCTTAATGTTTTAATTTATATTTTAATCAAAATTTCAACACCAAAGCATAGAATCTAACAGAACCTTTTAAATAGAATTGCTACACCTACAGTACAATCTGAAAGGAGTCAGTTCAGATGTTTTATGCTTATTTCTCTTGACACAGCCTATAGACAGAGACCCAAAACATGCTGACTGAATTTTATATCTCAATTTCTCAGGAGATGCATGAATACATCATTGACATGCGCAGGATAATCTGTTAATTTAGAACCTAAAATATACATTGCATTGCTCAAGTTGTTGCCACTGAGACGTTTACAATTACAAGTGCTTGTAGAAAGTAATGGACATATGGATGGATGCAGTCTAATATGACATATCTAGAATCTTTCACAAACTACAAAAAACTCACAAATATTTGTACTTTGTCCTGAAAAGTGTTTCAAGGCAATACAGAGAAAAATAGAAATTATTAATCATTAAACAACTGTTTATGAATTTCAATTACAGATGTCTATGCTAGGTTCTGAACTTATGTTTAACTTATTATGGATTTCAAACTGTCTTGACCCATAATCATAAACCAAACAGCAATGCTCATATCTGTTATTTGTTGAATTTATCTCCTAGGTATTCGTCTACTGGATGGTCCAGTGACAGATTCAATGGAAGCCTCTTCACTGACCTACAACAATGATTTTATTGACATATATACTTGCTGTTGGGGACCAAAGGACAATGGAATGAAACTAGCAGGACCTGGAAAACTTACCACTAAAGCACTGAGAATGGGAACTGAAAAGGTGTGTTCTCTTTAATTAGTGGATTAATTTAAGACTCTTCAAATCTTTTCAGTTTATACTTTTAAATGAACATATGCTAGTAATTATTATCTCACATTAGAGAATAGGAAGATAACAGTTTAATGCTTTGTGCCAGCTTCTCCATCAACACTTGACACATTGTGCAGCTATAGTGCAAAGTTAAAGGACTGATGTTACTAAACATTAATATATTTCTATTTAGTGATTTTTGTAAATTTTGAAGTTTTCCTCCACACACTTATCAATTGTTTTACTGTAAAGCTGTTAGTTCTACCAAAAGTCTCTTTCTTCACCTCCTAGCAATTAGGGCTTTTGGTGTAACCTAAAGCACTCCATATATTGTACCAGTTTGCCTCAATTCTGTGCTGAAGCATTAACTCCTGTCCATGCTGTTCAGTTCATTTTTGGATATCCCTTCTGACCTTCTTATAAATTTTTCTTTTTGCATTGATTCTCTGGTGTTGGGACTTTGCACCCTTATTAAAGGATTTTGTTATTTGGGTTACAGATTTGGATTGTGTTTGGATTTTTGGATACCTCTTGTTCAATTTTAATTTAATTCTTGTTTTGTTTTAGAATTCACATTTGAAGCAAGCATAATTATGTTAAGAAAATCGTTTTTTGTTATTTAGACCCAGAGAGACAGTTAACAATTGCAGACTAGAGAAATTTAGTTCATGAGGTTTATTTAGTAGCTACTATAAAAAATGTAATCAGTGCATCACCTTTATCTTACTTAGGGTTGTCTTTTATCATGTATATTTGCAAAAAAATTATCAAATCAGGACCTGAAGGTCTCTAGGATGATATTTCCTGCTATATACAGAGACCCATTCCCTGTCTCTAAAGTCCTGTCTACATGGTGATACTTTTCAAAACATGTGCAATCTTTACCCCTAAACAGTATGCTAGGTACTTAAAGAAAATTATTTTAACATGACAATTGGCACATGCCTTATTTATTTCCTTTATAATTTTAAGTTCTTCAATTACACTTCCCCCTAGTTATATTTGCATAGGTGTAAAATGGTCAGTTCCTTCACTCCTTCTTCATAACTAAATTAATTTAGTCCAAGAAGCAAAATTCACCATATCATACATTCAAGGAATGCTTGGTTGTAAGTTAAAACATTATCTACCTAACCATCTGTTATTGAGTTTAAGTAGATTTTGTCCCCTTTTACCATATACTGTAGATATATATCTTTTTCTTCAGCCACGTCAGAATGTATCAAAATATACAGTAAGATTAAAAGAAAAATGCTGCCTTAAATAAAGTATGGTTACTGCTCTTTTTAAAACTAACCTTACCATTGAAGAGACTAATTGCCAATATTACAGTTATTTCAGGGTTGTTGTTTTTATTCTGCATTGCAGGATATTATCACTTGTCATCAGATTTTATACTGCAGACGGTGAACAGAATCAGTAGGGATTTCTTCAAGCTTTGTTTGGACAAGGTCTGCACATAGCTGTTGGAAACCCTCATGAGCTAAAGGATTTCTGCAAAAGGAAAACCACTTTTTAACCCAACCTCTAAATAACCAGCTACTAATTGATATACATTTAATAGTATTTGTTACTAAAGGAAAAAAATACAGAAAGCTTAACCAAATCAGTAAATGTAATAAAATAATAAGCAAAAAATCAATCCAGTTGTCAACAAAAGTATTTTTTCATTCAACAAATTGAGCTTTAAATGCTATAAAATTAACATTTCAAGTCCAAGGCAAATTTAAGAGCCAAAGCACACAGGCAAATTAATAACTTTAATAATTTCTGATCTTAAAGAAACACATTCAAAACTCATAATGAAATTGCAAGAGCTAGCCTATATCAGAAGACTTCAAAACTATTACAATGTTAAAAAGAGAAAAAAAGCTTACAATATTCAAAATTAGGGAAGATTTATCTTTGGATAGAAAGCAGAAGGCAGAGTGAGTACAACACCTACCAGACAATAATTCCTCAGCCAGGAACTGTGGGCAACATATTGTTTTAAACAGTAGCTCAAGTAAAATGAGGCCCCATCCTCTTTGGCTCAATTCTCTTATGGTGAGAAGACAATACAATTACCAACAACACAATAGGCCTAAAACAACATAGTATCCAGTACCAGCAAGAAAGTAACAATAGTTGTTTTACAGGCATTTAATCGACCCCAAAGACTACTCACTTCTTCAATCATGCAGTTCTATTTAACGTTATCTTGAGTGTTGATTTTTCCAAAATTAAAGATCAGGTCAAAGAACAAGACAATTTTTAAAACCAATATACATAGCTATTGTAACATATAGTAATTAAAGCTGAAATCATTTAATTAACTTAAATACATTAGTGAGATTTCTTAATGATAGTCAGGGTACTGTCAGGAGTATCTCACTTGATTGTCAGTCTGGACTTCTAAATATTTTTAAGGTGTTACTGCCAATTCTCTGTTTATCTCAGTAGCCAGGACGATGTTTACTCTTTCTAATGTCTATTGCTATCTCTTTCATAATGGTAACATAAAACTTTACTAACATTTTTATCATACATTTCATACATTTACACAGATAAATATATAAACATTTGAAAGGCAGCAACTTACTGAACTTAGGCAGCAGTGGGAACTGAATCTGCAATTTATGCTTTTCTATCTATTTTTCCTGCCTATGCTATTGAGTGGTAAAGCATGATCATATTTGTATTTAATTATCTTTCAATAAGCTCACAACTTTAATTGAGAAACTAATAGCATTAATGATATTGTTTTGCTTCAGTAACTCAAGAAGAACTCTGAGGATTTAATATTTTTAATCAGCATGTTTACATGCAGGTTAATATTCCATTATTATCATTATTGTGAATATAAAGCATTTGGAATATCTATTTTAGTTATGTGAGCCTAATATTTAGAATAAATGTAATGCTACAGGAAAATTACATATTTTGATAAGAGTATACCACAAAAACACATATATGTGTGTGTGTTTGTGTGTAAAGTGTATATATATATATATATATATATATATATATATATATATATATATATATATATATATATATATATAAAAGGGAAACAGATTTTATTTAATGAAAGCAATGTGATATTTGTTTTCTTTGAATGGGGTCCTGCAGTTGGTTATATATATTTTTAAAAGTACAGATATCTGCTTAAATAAGTGATAAAAGCTCAGAGTCATTGTTAAATATAGAGTTTATTATGTCAATTGAGATTTTAGCCCTGCAGTAGACTGGCACCCTGTCCTTAGTAGGTTCTTTCCCTGGTTTTGATACTGCTAGGGTAGATTCTTGGCAGGTTCGAAATTGTTGTAATGTTATACAGGATATTTGTTTTATATATTCATATAGAGTATATCTGATAAAAATGAGTATTACAAATGATAGATAGATAGATAGATAGATAGATAGATAGATAGATAGATAGATAGATAGATAGATAGATAGATAGATAGATAGATAGATAGATAGATAGATAGATAGATACTTTATTAATCCCAAGGGGAAATTCACATACTCCAGCAGCAGCATACTGATACAAAAAACAATATTAAATTAAAGAGCAATAAAAATGCAGGTAAAAACAGACAATGTTATAATAATGTTAACGTTTACCCCCCCCCCCCCCCCCCAGGTGGAATTGAAAAGTCGCATAGTTTGGGGGAGGAACGATCTCCTCAGTCTGTCAGTTGAGCAGGACAGTGACAGCAGTCTGTTGCTGAAGCTGCTCCTCTCTCTTGAGATGACTCTGTTTAGTGGATGCAGTGGATTCTCCATAACTGATAGGAGCCTGCTCAGTGCCCGTCACTCTGCCACAGATATCAAACTGTCCAGCTCCATGCCTACAATAGAGCCTGCCTTCCACACCAGTTTGTCCAGGTGTGAGGCGTCCTTCTTCTTAATGCTGCCTCCCCAGCACACCACCACATAGAAGAGGGCGCTCACCACAACCGTCTGATAGAACATCTGTAGCATCTTATTGCAGATGTTGAAGGACGCCAATCTTCTAAGGAAGTATAGCCGGCTCTGTCCTCTCTTGCACAGAGCATCAGTAATGGCAGTCCAGTCCAATTTATCATCCAGCTGCATTCCCAGGTATTTATAGGTCTGCACCCTCTGCACACAGTCACCTCTGATGATCACGGGGATGATGCAAGATGTTTTCCAAAGCCTCGGGACTCTCCCTTGTTCCAGGCTCAGATTGAAGATGTGCTGTTGAGGACTCCCCAGCTCCGACGCACAGACCTTCAGCAGTCGTGGCGATACTCCATCTGGACCCGCTGCTTTGCTGGCACAAAGTCTCTTTAGCTCTCTGTTCACCTGTGCTGCTGTAATTGTGGGTGGGGATGTCTCTCCTATGCTGGTATCAGCAGAAGGATAGGTGGTCATGGTGCCAAAAAGGATTATGTCTGTAGTGTTTGCTGACAACATTTTTATTTTATAGGCATTTAACCAATATTCTGCTCTCCTTCTATAAATTTTCAAGGCCCACTTAATAAAAGTTTAGGGTCATGGAGTGCGAGTGCCACAACAGCAAGACATCATGACATCACATACTCAGGGTCAGTTTAGCTTCTCCATTCAACATGACATGTTCATGTTTGAGAGGAAGAGTACTCCAAAAGAAATTAATACAGAAATGAGGAAAATATGCAAATGCAACATAGACATACCACCAGGCCTGGGAACATTAAAGCTGTGAGACAGCACCACTCACCACAGTACTATCATCATTGTATGCTTCTTCCCTATAGTAAGAAATATCTGTTCCAAATTTTATAGCTATGAATATTTGGTGTTCAACTAATTTTTTTTTTATTTCTTAGGGTCGGAATGGAAAAGGAAGCATCTTTGTATGGGCATCTGGCAATGGAGGCCTAGCAAATGATCACTGTGGGGCAGACGGATATGTCAATAGTATTTACACCATTGCTATTAGTGCAATAACACACTACGGACTGTCTGCCTTCTTCGGCGAGCCATGTCCAGCAGTTATGGCTGTCACATTAACAGGCGCATCACATAGACCTTCATACGAAGGTCTCCCCTTGGTAAGTCTTCATTTGTGATTCTGTAAATGGTACTTTCAGTTTATTTATTTAATTGACACCTACAGCTCAGTGATTTACCAGTCAATTCAATTTAATTCATGTATGTTTGATTTACAGTAGAATGCTTCAGAAAGCTACCTTCAAGCACATATTTCAGAATATTTTTCAAAAAACATAACATACGGCAATGAACCAGTTTGCTGCTGAATACTTGCTGCTAAGAAAAACATCATACACAGTGAACTTAGAAATATATAAATAAATACATACAGTATGTAGATTTTTCAAGAAATTAAATATAAATATATATAATAGAAAAGACAAAAAAGAAAAAGAAAAACAGAAATTATAGTCAAAATGGAATCAATTTTCTTTTGGACAGAAAGCTTTGCCCAATCTGTCTATGCACTCCTAAAATCCACAGCTGCATAGTCAATGCATTTTGAAAAATTAAAAGTTCCAATATGATGTCCATTGCAAGTGAATAATTACAGTTGAATTTATATTTTTTTATTTAGCTCAAAAGCTGATTAGATGATCTGCTCAGGGTCACCCTAGAAATTGATAGTGGGGACCGAACTGACAGCCTTCTGGTTTACAGTAGAACACCAAAGCCAGCAGGATACACCGCTTCCCTTAAAATAAATGATCTGACCACGTAGCCTTCTGCTATGGAGTCGGAGATGGCTTTTGGCATTTTATTTTATGAAAACAATGTTAAAAATTGATCATTTGTCAGACATGAATGTCTCTCATCCTTGCAATTGCATGGATTACCCTGTGGCAGTGCTTCAGCTTAGTGTGTTTATACTTTCTTGTATATATAGTATAAAGAAAGTATAGGAATCGTGAAAAAATTCGACCTTGAGATTTTGATGAATCTTGACATTTTAGACCTTCCTGACTCTGAAAATACCAATTTTAAAATGGTGTGTAAACACGATAACTCAAAAACAGTTTGACCTAGGTCAATGAGATTTTGTACACCTGCTTTATATCAAAATTTAGGAATCCTTTCAACTTTTGGGCCACTTCCAGCAACCGGAAGTGGTACTTTAACTGAATACTTTTGCAAATTTTCAAGTAAACTATTGTTATAATTACAGATAGATGATTCAAATTTTGTATAGATATTTATCATGATAAAAAGCAAACAGATATGAAATCTGAGAAAAATAACTCAACCGGAAATAGTATTTTATTTAAACAACCATTCCAATTTTTTGTTTTTTAAAGAGTCAAGTGTATGTAAGCAGTAAGTTGACGTGTAAGTGCTTGTTGTTTTTGTCTTTTCTGTTTCTTTTAGTAAAGGGAACGTTTTTGCAGAAAATTAATGAAGTTTTCTGCTTGGCATTTTATAAAAGCAGTCTTCCTGTTGTGTGAATAGTATGTTTGGTGGACTGGAGTGCTGGAGATATGGTTTAGCGAAAAATGGCAAAGATTTATACTGTAGCTACAAAATATGGCTTTCAAAAACTTTTTAGTGAATTTTTTTGTGTTTAAGGCCTCTTAAGGGAGAGCATTATAGAGATTAGACAAAGAAGAAGTGACTGAGTTAATTTACTTGTCTACCACAGTCCTCCTCCAAAGACACATCTTGAAAAATTAGCACAAACTAGGCTTTTGGGCATTATCAGTATTCTTCAGTGTGCCTAAGTATTATTGCTAATCATGTGTATCACTTCTGGCTGTAAGCTACCCCTTTCTCAAATGGATACTTTTGTCAGAGTAATGCTGCATGTCTTGATGCACATATCATTTCAAGCTGTTTCCAAGAACTTGACAGTGACTTCGGTTTACTCCAGGAGTCTGTACAATGCACAGATATGATTTCAATAAATTACCTTTGGAATGAGTTGAAATGGGATGCTCACAGTTTGAATACATGGCCAAAAAAATCTGTAGGAGCTGCCTGATGAGATTGAATCATCATGGCCCAAACCCCTGAATAATGCTTTTGACTCTTTCTTGAATCCACACCTGAAAGAGCTCAGGCTGTTCCTGTGGAAAAAGAAGGTCCTACCAGTACTAGATAGGTGTACTTAACAAAATGGCCACTGAGTGTATAGTAAAATTAAAAGGTAGAAGAGCTACATTATAAGTTAATAAAATTTGAATGGACATTGTTCATGAATATTGTTTTACCTTACAGTACAGTGAAAAGTAGTTGATAGTCCTGCTGATGCAAAAATATAAAGAAATGAAGGAGGAATTATAGTACATGGTAAAACAGTTACTCTTGAAGGTGATCTCATTAGACCTTCTTCTGATGTAAGGGACCTTGGTGTTATTTTTGATTCCTCCATTTAAGAAACATTCTTACTTTCACCTCCGTAACATATCCCCTGATCGCTCTTTGCTCTCCTTTTCTAATGCTGAGAAATGTATCCATGCTTTTATCACATCCCGCATCGATTATTATAAGTTGCTCCTGGCAGGTGCTGCTTCTAATCTTATATCATAGCTCTAGTTGATTCAAAACTCTGCTGCAAGAGTCCTTACACGAACCAGCAACAGTAAGCACATCACACCCATCCTGGTTCACCTCCACTGGGTCTCTGTGTCTTACAAGATTGAATATAAAATTCTATTATTAACATACAAAGCTTTAAATGGCCTTGCACCAGACTACATCAGTGACTTTCTAAATCACTATGCTCCTGTTCGTCCAGTGGTATCCTCTGATTCTGACAATCTTGTTGTGCCCCACACCAACCCTTCACTCTATGGGTAACAGGTCTATAACATCCAGACTTTGGAATAACCTCCCTGAATTAATTAGATCAGCTGACTCCATTCATTCTTTTAAAAGACAACTTAAATCTCATCTGTTCACGAAGGCTTTTAACTTTACCTAAAATTCTGCCCCTTCTTTCAGTCTTCCTCTCTGTCCAGATGTTCAGGGTAGTTTGTATGTGTGTTATATCACAAACTATGTTATTTGCTAGGCTTTTCTTTTAGTATTGAACTTAATAAGTTACTCTGGCTTATTGTCTTTTATTCTTTTTATTGTATTTTATTCTTTTATCATTATTCTAACCTGCATGTCTTTGAAATAGTAACTAGGCCCAGGCTGTGAACCCAGGATGCTTGATCTATGAGGGAGTGATGTTAACCACTGTGCCACCTTGCCATCCCTGGCCAAAATTGATCTGCCCATGATTTTGAATTTAACCTAAAGATTGGTTCTGTGTATGTTTGCTAACTCTGCATTGTGTTTTCAAAAGTATAAACAATATAGTTATACTTTCAGCATTATATTCTGGAGTAATATAGTTCAAAGGCATTTCTTTGGAAAAAAATCTCAAAAGTCAAAAGTCATGACATAGAGTATTATTTTACACTTTTTGCACCATCTAGTGGCAGGCATCAGTCAAATGATATTACATTTTTTAGCATGTCATTTGAATTTATTATATATTTATAATACTTTTTGAA
Source organism: Erpetoichthys calabaricus (assembly GCF_900747795.2). Lineage (NCBI taxonomy): Eukaryota > Metazoa > Chordata > Cladistia > Polypteriformes > Polypteridae > Erpetoichthys > Erpetoichthys calabaricus. Next base: position 223,268,330 of record NC_041396.2, read on the forward strand.
AAACTACTTTTCAACTGAAGAGTAGCAAAACAAACCTGAAGCTACAAAGTAGCTGAAATGAATGCATGACAGCCTTTTATTACAGATTACATTTACCCTGAACTAAAAAGAAATACATGAGGTAGTATTAACCTTGTGTAAATATTGCTTTTAATCATTCATAAACAAAATATGACAGTAGATCTTAGCAATATATAAACAGTTGAGGCTTTTTTTAGTTATGGACAACAGAGTAGATAATCAATGTGCCATTATTAAGTATCATCTCAAAATGCACAAAATGAACCTGTTCTCAACATTTCCATTAACTATGTTAGAGCTGTTTCATGAACATTTAAATAATGTGGCCCAGCATGTTTTATCCCTATCCTTGTTCTTATGAGTATTCTCAGGCTATGTTAATTGGAGTAACTTTGACAGGCAGTTCAATGAACAACTCTGACTGAGCAGGAGTATGACCTGCAATAGACTGGCTCCCTGTCCACTAGTGATTTCTGCTTAGCACCTATTACTTCAAGAATAGTATTTAGATCGTTGTGACACAAAAATTGGATTCAGCACATCCAGTAAAATTAAATGACAAATGGATGTTTTACCCAAATTTCATTATAATTTTGTTGTTCTTTGAAATATTTAATATATAGAATAACATGCAAACACTTGGCATTACAATCAGATTAACAACAACAGTTTTTGTTCTACATTTAAGGAAGAGGCTTTTCCCATTATAAAGTAAACTGCCTCTAGAGTGAAAGTTTCTGTACTGAGAAACAGTATATGTCTTCTTTTGCCATGTGGTGGTAAAGGGAGCACCCTTTTTCTGATAGTGAAAAAAATATTCTTGAAAAAATACACACACACACACACACACACATATGTATATATATATATATATATATATATATATATATATATATATATATATATATATATATATATAGATATATATATATATATATAGATATATATATATATAGTATACAGTATATATACAGTATATACACTGATCAGCCACAAATCTAAAAAACTCCCTACAAGTGAAGTGGATCACATTGATTATCTGTGGCATCTGTGAAGGGGTGGGATGTATTAGGCAGCAAGTGAACAGTCAGTTCTTGAAGGTGATGTGTTGGAAGCAGGAAAACTGGGCAAGCATAAGGATCTGAGTGACACTGAAAAGGGCCAAATTTTGATGGCTAGACGACTGGGTCAGAGCATTTCTAAAATGGCAGGTCTTATGGGATGTTCCCAGTATGCAGTGGTTAGAACCTACCAAAAGAGGTACAAGGAAGGACAAGCGGTGAACCAGCAACAGGGTCATGGGTGTCCAAGACTCATTGGTGTGCATGGAGAGTGAAGGCTACCACATCTGCTCCAATCCCACAAAAGAGCTACTGTAGCACAAAGTGCTGAAAAATAATGCTGGCCATGAAGCAAAGTTGTCAGAACACACAATGCATTGCTGTTTGCTGTGTATAGGGCTGTGTAGCTGCAGACCAGTCAGAGTACCCATGCTGATCCCTGTCCACTACCGAAAGCAACTACAATATTCAAGTGAGTATCAGAATGGGACCATGGAGCAATGAAAGAAGGCAGCCTTTTCCGATGAATCCCATTTTGTTTTTTTTTAGATCACGTGGGCAGCCTGGTGTGTGTGAGTTGTTTTCTTTAGGAAGAGATGGCAGCAGGATGCACTGTGGGAAGAAGGCAAGCTGCTGGGGGCAGTGTAGTGCTGTGGACAATATTCTGCACAAAAACACTGGGACCTGGCATTCATGGCAGTGGTCTGTTTCAGTAGGATAATGTGCCTTGCCACACTGCAAAAATTGTTCAGGAATGGTTTGAGGAACATAGGGTTTAAGGTGTTGAATTGGCTTCCCAATTCCTTCTGGCTTCAATCCGAGTGAGCATTGGTGGGATGTGCTTGAAAAAGCAAGACCAATCCTTCGAGGCCCCACCTTGTAACTTATTGGATGTAGAGCATCTGCTGCTAATGTCTTGGTGCCAGGGGAAGAGTTTACATTTAAGCTTTGCCATAGGTGTTTTATTTGTTATTTTATAATGAAAGGAAAAATAAATGTGAGTTCTAAAGCCATAATATCAAAAAAAAAAAAAAACATGGGTCATAGTAATCAAATATGCTAATTCCCCAGTTTACCGGATTTGGTCCCCTTTTCCAAACAACAATGCCCTTGTCTTGTCTACTGCCAATTACTTGACCTAGAAGCTTCTGGTCTAGCTTTTTGATATCTCTGCAGTTGGTTCTGGTCCTTTTCTTGGAAAACAAAACAGTTTAAAGTATTAGGGATTCCTCTCCTATCCCCCAGGTTTTCCCTGAGACACCACATGGAGAAAAGTGAATTGTGAGAGCAGAAAAAGTTAAATATTCATGTAAGAGAAAACAAAACTTAAGACTGAAGGGACTCTGAATGCTGTATGAATGGGTACACAAGATGAGACAACATGAATGTATTTAAGGGCAGCATAACGTATATGCCTTCTTAGGTTTTAATACACAGTGGTCTCACAGGGGTAATGAGAAAGGAGGAATGAACCATAAAATGTTCAGCTTTGTGGTTTGAACCTGACAATGGATGAAAGAAGCTGATGAAGTATAACATAACTTATACAAGGTAATACATAATCTACAGCTAGGCAATGAACAATTGAGATAGTAGTTTTGCCAAAATTAATATGAAACAAAACATAACTCACCTACTGTACTCGGTCATAAATGGGGTGAATGATACTCATTAAAGGACCAAAACTCAATAATTTCTTCCAGGTGTTCACAAGACTGGTAGGTGGTGGCAGTGCAATGGTGCTGGGTATATTATCTTGATAAGATTAGAACGTTTGAACAAAACGTAGATGCATTAGTTCATGGCAGTAATGTACCCATGTGTAAACTGGCCATGTTGGTAGAATTGTCACAAGATTAGGAAACTCTTTTAATGTTTTAGAACCATACCAGTTGAATTTACTTTTTTTTGCAACAGCCTTCACATACATCAAATTTCCATTCAATTAAGCATCTGCTGGATGAGATGAAGTGAGCTTTTCTGTGTATTGTCTCACTACCAGCTAGTCTGAAACAACTATGTCACACAAAAGGGTAGACATGTCTTGCTTGTTGATTCCAATACCTTGCTAGTCTGTGCCTCAACTAGTTCACACTGTTTTAAGGACAAATTGGTACTAACTGGAAAGAAACACAACGTAATGAAGTGTCCACCCACTGTATTTTTCCACAATTTTATTTTTTTTGGTATTTGGTACACTATATTAACCACTGAGGGAAAATTAGGCTGTCGTATGTCAATAAACAGTCGGTTTTGGAGAGCTTTAAATTATTTGCTTTTGTATGTTTTGTTATGTTGACAATTATTCTTGAAATACTGCTAACTTAATGTACTGTCAGTCTAATGTTTATTTCAAGTAAAATTTGGAAGGTAGTCAAAGCAGATTTAACTATGTTTAGCTGATTTAACTATGAATGTAATTTTAGTGTTCTTCTAGAAAAGTTAAGGCAGACCTTTTGGTAAGTTCCTTCATACTTGACATCTCGTTTATTCCTTTACTTGTAATGAAATGAACAGAAAATGTTGTGATTGCTAGAGTTGTTTAAGAAGTTGTGTAATAGTTGGGTTTTAAGACAAAAGTCATATATCTATTAGATAAAATCTATGACTTTTTTCAGGGAATTCCTGGTATTGCCTGTAAGTTACAGATTTGGCTTCAGTAATCAGCTTTAGCAGGAAACATTACAAATTAGGTGAACTAGTAGAAACAGTAAAAAGTCTTGGTTTTTTTATAGGTAATTCCTGACATCAATAACTGGTGTGCTTACTGTTTCTTTGCTCACTTAACTATTTTAGAGTCATGGACAGCTGGACTATATCTTGGCCACAATGGACCCAAGGTGGAAACCTTCAAGTGTCAAATGTATAGAATTCATAAACATAGCAGCAGCAGTTTAGCATCAGCTATTAACTTGACAGCATGTCTTTTTTTGCTGTGACAATACAATTAAATCCCTGAATAAATTAACTCCAAAAATGCATGCCATATTAATGCAAGTAACTAAACATTGCCTGTAGACACAGAGTAAGGCTTACAATACTAAGTTACTTTGAACTTTTACACGGAGTTCCAAAAAAGCAAAGCTGAATGTCATACTGTACTATTCAGATAAAACTCAAAAAAGTTGATTCATTTGACTCTGAATGAGAATACAAAGGATGGGCTGAACACGAATTGATATGTATATCAGTGCACAGGTCTCAACTGGAGGTGAATGTAGGCTTGGTGGTTTCACTTTATGTAATTAAAAAGTTGAGTGTCTCATTTACATCAATGATCTGGTCCTGCTATTGTCTACAAATGGAAAGCTGACTTGACAGATCTGGGCCCTGACAAGCAATTTGGATAAAATCAGCATTATGGTTTTCCTGAATAGAAGCCAAATATAAAGGAAGTTGGTATCACTGTACCACAAAACATGTGGGCCATAAAACACAACCAGTTGTACTTAAACTTTGTTTAAAAGTATGGTAAGTACATTGTATAATTGAATTCTGGGAAATTAATGGAATGCTGTCTTAAAACTTACTATATGCTGTAAAGCGCTAGGGGTCGCTGTTGCCCCATTAAACCCAACAGACAGACAGACACTCTGGACACCGAGTAGAAGTCCCAAGAAGTATTTTAATATTCTTTTCTTCTTAAAGACTGTGCCTTAAGCACCACAGCCACAATAGCACAGGTAAATAATAATAAGTGAAGCACAAACGCAATACAAATCTCTCCTCCACACCTCCCAGCAAACGTTGTCCACCTCCTCCCGACTGTGGCTCACCTACGCTGGGTTCCCAGCAGTCCTTTAAAGAGTCCTTGACCCAGAAGAGCTTCTGTCCTTCCGACCACACAACTTGGTAGCACTTCTAGGTCTAATGAAGAACTGGCTTTTTCTTCAGCCCGGAAGTACTTCAGAGCTTCTGTCCTCGTGACTGCCTCGTATTTCTGGGTTATAGGGAAAGGATAAGTCCCTAGGTCCTTCAACAGCTCCCCCTGGCGGCACCCAACAGGGCTGAGAAACCGAACTCTAAGTCCCAGGATGCCCTGTGGGAATCCGAGGCACTGCTAAACTCCAGGGGAGCTGCCATCTAGCGTTTTGGGGGAGGCACTGTTGGCAAGTAGCTGCCTCACCCCATCCTTACATCTTCAGGGTGTCCCAGCTGGGTTGAGCTGCGGAACATCTATCACAATGCCCAAGATGTGAAAAAACAAATTACAACAAAAATAAACAAAATGAAATTGTCTATTGAAAAAAAAAACCTTAGAAGCTTGCTGAAATTAACAATTACAGTTCAATTAAGTAGAATAGGACTAGAATATATTTGAATGAAACAGCTCAGTACCTCATTAATAATTAAAGAGATACATATCTTGACAACATACAAGGGTCACTCACATTTAGTGATAAGCAGACCCCACAGAGTTTGCTTCACCATGATTTGGGAAGTTTGCAGAACTCTGCAAAATGCATTAAAGTCAATGGGGAATGAAGAACTGGAATAGTTTTGAGTGGATTTTAATGGTGCAATGGTCATTTAAGTGTCTCTGAGGGCTAGGGAAGCATTTGCTGACAAAGCTGGACCAATTACTGTATTGTGGTCAAAAATTGGATTTGTGCTGTGATGCAGCAGTGCTAACCACTGCAGTACAGTTCCTCAAACATCAGAAGACACAGACAGAATGAGTAGTACCAAGAAAATGCAACAAATGGCCACAAGCTAGCAATAAGTGAGCAAAATATAGATCGTTGTGTTATAATCTTGGGCCACAAACTGGCTGTGCCACGAATCAGTGGTGTGGGACTAGCTCACTCCATTGGTTGAAGTCATGGTTTTTTCTTTCCCATTTGTTGGTACAGATGTTTTGCACTTTTTCCTTCCATTAAGAAGAAAGAAACACTTTGTTAATAGTAATAAATCTTTTGTTATTATTATTTTACAGGGAATACTGTGTTTTCTGATGAGGGCATAGGGAAGGTGAGGAGAGGTGTTCCTTTATGGATTGTTTTGACTTGTAGTTATGGACCATGTAGTGCAAGCACACAGGGATGATTGTTATATATCTGGTGGCACTACCCATAATATTCTGTTTATGCACAAGAGGTGTACTCTTCCAATGAAAATACTGCAAGTGTGTTTTTTGTTTAAATGCATACGGGCTGGAAATCCAGTTGGAGCACTAATAAGGTTGTGACATCACAAAATGCGAGAAGCAGATTTCAATGATTTTACAGCGTGCATGCATGAAAGTTCTGTACATGGCTGCACAGTAAATTTCCAGAAAAATATTTGGTGAGCAAGGTTAGCAGCTAACACATCATATTGACTCTGAAAAACTGTTTGGTGAATGTCACCAATGAACACTACTGAAATTTGACAAATTGTACCTAATAATGATCTATTGCAAATAACATAAAGGAGTCAGGTAGGGCATCCAAGAATCCACTAATGCATCAACATCCAAATCTAGTAAAAAAAATTGTCACATTAAGACATGGATGTTTATTGCTGGTCAAATTATAACCTCTGCTTAATAAATGATACATTACAAATAGTTCAGTGAAGTCAGATAATGTCTATTTATTGAATGTGCTTAATCGTGTTGTAGTGCTGGGGAAGAAACATCAGTCTCAAGCCAGAAATCCACTACACTCACTCATATTGGTTCAATTTAGAGCTTTCAATCTGAAAAACCTGGGAGGACAGTTGGGATATGTGAGGAAAAACCCATATGGAGAAGGGATGGAAATCTTCATATAAAGTGACAAGACCAATATTCAAATCCAGTTTATATTAACTATAAGGCAGTAATTCTAACTCATTTAAATTGAGGACAAATAATCAGACTACTGATCTTAGATAGTAAGGTACAGTAAATATTTTACACTACAAAAAGAAGAAATACCCTCAAAACATTTGGAAAGTAGTGGTCTTATGTATTTATTTTTTAGATTTGCTTCATTTTTTTAGGCATAATCAGCATTATATTGTTGTACTGTTAAAATTTTGGTAACAGAATTTGTACTACTGTATCCTCAATAAACTTTTTGTTTTATCTGAATTTAAGGATACAGTAATCCCTCGCTATATCGCGCTTCGCCTTTCGCGGCTTCACTCTATCGCGGATTTTATATGTAAGCATATTTAAATATATATCGCAGATTTTTTGCTGCTTCGCGGATTTTTTGCTGGTTCGCGGATTTCTGCAGACAATGGGTATTTTAATTTCTGGTACATGCTTCCTCAGTTGGTTTGCCCAGTTGATTTCATACAAGGGATGCTATTGGCAGATGGCTGAGAAGCTACCCAACTTACTTTTCTCTCTCTCTCTCTTGCGCTCACTTTCTCTGATCCTGACGTAGGGGGATTGAGCAGGGGGGCTGTTCGCACACCTAGACGATAGGGACGCTAGTCTAAAAATGCTGAAAGATTATCTTCACGTTGCTACCTTCTGTGCAGCTGCTTCTTGAAGCGACATGCTGCACGGTGCTTCGCATACTTAAAAGCTCGAAGGGCACGTATTGATTTTTGATTGTTTGTTTTTCTCTGCTCCTGACAGAGGGGGTGTGAGCTGCTGCCTTCAACAGCTTTGTGCTGCGGTGCTTCGCATACTTAAAAGGCAAACAGCCCTATTGATTTGTTTGCTTTCCTCTCTCTTTCTGACAGTCTCTGCTCCTGACGCGCACTCCTTTGAAGAGGAAGATATGTTTGCATTCTTTTAATTGTGAGACAGAACTGTCATCTCTGTCTTGTCATGGAGCACAGTTTAAACTTTTGAAAAAGAGACAAATGTTTGTTTGCAGTGTTTGAATAACGTTCCTGTCTCTCTACAACCTCCTGTGTTTCTGTGCAAATCTGTGACCCAAGCATGACAATATAAAAATAACCATATAAACATATGGCTTCTACTTCGCGGATTTTCACCTTTCGCAGGGGGGTCTGGAACGCAACCCCCGCGATGGAGGAGGGATTACTGTATTAAGTATCTGAAGGAAAGCCTTACTTTTCTATTATAAGACTGAGATAGTTAATGTCAAGCCTCTTATTCCAATATATATTTTTTTGGACTTTTTTTTTTTTTTCTGTTTAGTCAAACGCGTCAATGAAATACCCCTCCACTTGTTTCATACCAGCTGAAGTTTTATTTGTCTCTCTAACTGGTAGCAGGTCTCTTCGTAACTAAAATCTTCCCCTTTCATTTTGTGAGAGTTGCCAAACTTGTCCATACTGAAAAGTCAGAAGAATTTTAAATGAGCGGGACCTCTGAATGAATAAGACACAATGAAAGGGATACTTAAGACAGATTCAGCCACTAGAACAATATGAGTGTGGCAGATTAGAAACGACTGACATGAGGAGTAAAGAAAACAAAGTAAGGATGGTGAAAAATCTCAAAAAAGGGTTTGTAGGGTATGGTAACAATGCAGAGCTGCCCAAGTAAATACAGTAGTCCAGAAAAAAGACTGACTATATTTTTTAGTATAAATTCTCACCCATAGAGAGACCTACCACGGCCTAAGGTGGCCAGATAAAGCAATTCTGCATGCCTGTGATATGATACTTTATTAAGGAGGTGTGTGTTTTTTATGCATTTCTTGTTAACAACTGATGACCATTTGAATAAATAGTTAAAAATCCATTTATGATTAAATATGTCACCATAATGTAATATTTAGCTTTTTTAAAATAAGTATGGTTCTCTCATTAATATATATATATACTGTATATATTTACCTAAGATATTCTTATGCAGTATATTTACTGCGGCAAAGTTTATCAGGGTCATGAATCACCTGATCTTGTATAACTGAAAGCTTTGCAGACAAACAGGTCATTGCTATTGCTTAGCAACAATATTAAAAAACGAGCAGATAGCATTTACTGTATATGCCCAGCACTACAATGTCAGATCAAGAATAAGCCCAACACATACAGTACAGTATGAACAAATCAGACCTGGAAAAGTATAAAAACTTAATATTATTTTGTGAATATCCTCCACCCATAATTTACTATTCCCAAACGTCTGTCTAAGGGATTATCTTAAGTACTGCAAACTCTGTACCATACTCACTATGGAAATTTTGCTGCTGTTTAGTAGTATATTGCAAAGTGTTGTGAGTTTTATTGCAATGAAAATATCTCAGAAGATGACTGTTGTTCATTATACACTCAATCACACATATCCATCTTTACACTAGAAATGTTTTTTTTATTGTCAGGGAAACATTGAGCTGGAACCTGTCCTAGCAGTGATGGGCACAGAGCAAAATACAAAGGTGGATGGAGCTCTAGTCCTTTGCCGGGCATTCACAACCCATCCAGGGTCAAATGTTCAAATAATGTTTGTTCATTGATGCGGGCAGAAAATACAAATGGCATTTAGAAGGCAGACTAGTAAGCAATGAAGCAGGATGCAAGAACTCTGATTAATGGTACCTGCTTTACCACTGTGCTGCTCGTAACAACAGAATTCCTGTTATTCTTATCCAAGTTTGTCTCAGTTAGTAAATATTTTTATTTTTTAAGTAAAGGCATTATTTCTAAGTTTCTGGTTATATCTTTTTTGCCCTTAGACTAAAATTTACAGTGCATCTTCCCTATATCCTCTGTTCTGTCTGGTACAGCTATGCTGTATTTTTTTTCTAGCTTGGTGTCTAGATCATCAAATAACCCTTCAGACCTAATCTCATTAGTGCACTACAGACTCTGAACATAATATAACAAGTACAACAACATTTATTTATATTGCACATTAATATAACTCAAAGTGCCACAATGTAATATTTGGCATTTTGAAATTTGGTATATATAATATACAATATGAATTGAATGCTTTCTTGTCATCTGTAAAATATCTTATGTTCTTATTTATAACCTTTGCTTGTAATAGCATCTCATTTTAAAATTCACAATGTTGTCCTTTAACCACTTATCTCTTAATACATTTTTGAACTAAATTTTTCAAATATTCTCTTAGGTGTTTTAGTTCTTTCCCTTATCTAATCACAATTTCTTTCCATTTGTGTTGGTGCAATATGCAAAATGTTTAAGTTTACTCTCAATAGTTCAGTTAATAACATAAATTAAGATGCAGAAATAGTTTAAATTGGAAGGACCGGGGTGCACATTTCTCTCTTAATTCTGCGTTCCGCTTCCCACATATAAGTCATCCTGTAATTGTAATTAGCTTACCGCTCATTTCTGTAATCTTCCAGAGCTAAGCCTAATTTTCAGTGACTAAGTAAATTATGCTATATGCTTGCTTTTATTCACATCCTTACATTTCTTCAAAAATTATTGAAGGATCTGTCCTACCTCAGCTTATGCTGGCAGTCATTTACTTATTTAGCTATGGGGATAGTCTTCACAACATAATTATTTATCTAAAATTACTATAACTAAACATACTAAAATAAAATGTCCTTCCACCAGCTTCTCACCAAGAAAATGTGAGGAACATCAATTTCTCAAGTACTGCATTTATGTGCCAGTGTTCAAACTCAAACTCAAACTTATTCTGTCTCACCCAGTACAGGTCATGGGAAGCTGAAGCTTATTCAAACAGCCCCAGGTTCATTGCAAAAGCCAAACCTGTATATGAGTGCAGTCTGTCACACAGACATGTGCAGAATGAGCCAAGTTAATCCAAAATGGATATCTTTGGGATAGGTTAGAAAATAACAGAATGGCCATGCAGATGAAAGGAGGATGTCCAGAATTCACATGGACATTTACTAAAGCTGCACCTAGTGTGGAAAGATATTATTTTAAGAAATTGTTATGCAAGACAAAAAAATACATGCTGAATATGTTAATATAAAGAAGTGCATAATTAAAGAGGTCTTATGCCACACACTAAACAGTGAGGATTTATCCCTTGTTATTGAACCTGAGCCTTGTTATGTTCTAAAAAAATCCTTTTTATACCATTCTTACCATATTATGTACCAAAAGCATTAAAACTACATTACGGTTATATTATCCATCCATCCATTGTCCAACCCACTGAATCCGAACACAGGGTCACGGGGGTCTGCTGGAGCCAATCCCAGCCAACACAGGGCACAAGGCAGGAACCAATCCCGGGCAGGGTGCCAACCCACCGCAGGACACACACAAACACACCCACACACCAAGCACACACTAGGGCCAATTTAGAATCGCCAATCCACCTAACCTGCATGTCTTTGGACTGTGGGAGGAAACCGGAGCGCCCGGAGGAAACCCACGCAGACAACATGCAAACTCCACGCAGGGAGGACCCGGGAAGCGAACCCGGGTCCCCAGGTCTCCCAACTGCGAGGCAGCAGCGCTACCCACTGCGCCACCGTGCCGCCCCCAGTTATATTATGCAGTATCATATATATAAACGTCTATGCTTGGAAGTGTGTGTGTGTCTGTCCGACTCAGAAGTGAGAGGTGGAGTCGGTGTAAGTCATCCACCTCTGAGGAAGCAGAAAGCTCACTTAGTTGCTAATAACACAAGTGGGGCCAGCACATCAGCAAAACGAATCCTCAGAAGAAAGACAACGTCGCTTAGCCGTTAACATCGGCAAAACAGTACCCCTTTTACTTTTCCTCCCACTGCTAATGCACAAGCGATATGAGCACGTCGGCAAAACGAATCCTCCTAGGAGAGAGATGCCCAGAGTAGTTCCTTTCAATTACCTGACATCGCACATTTCAGTTTTTTTTCTGATGATTTCAATAGTTTCTAGGACCCCGGGCTTTTTACAACAGGGGCTAGTTTGATATAAATACTTTCATGGGCTTTCCAAAAAATGAGGTATACACAGCAAATTGCCTTTAAATGTAAGTGAGGCTTCATTTTAGTGTTGTATGAAACAGACCTATCACACTTTGCCATTATGAACTGATAAAGTTTACCAGCTTGTCTCACTGTTGATGCTAAAGACTTCTCAGCTATCCAGCTTGTTCTTTCATTCCAAGATTTGTATTTGTCTTCTCTCATTTCGGTTAAAGGATACATTTTGAAGAACCTTTTATTTGTCCATTTGTCATAACAGATTGTAAAATCTTTCCAGCCAGTGATAACCCATTGGTCCACTGCTGAATTTATATAAGCTAAACAAAAGAAGGAAACACAAACCAGAACTAAAGGTGTCCCTAAGTCAGTAGTGCTTCAATGTGACACTTTATCAGTTAATAGTTTTTCTTTCACACTGGTGCCTGTTCAACAGACATTTACTCCTTTAAAAAAATCCTTCTGAAAAAAATGAACTGATTTGAACTGAATACATTCAAACCATAACATTCACCTCAAAAATGAAACAAATCATCATTTTGTTTCTAAATCATTACTAGCTAGAATGAAAATCACTGTGATCCACTAAGGCTAAGTTGCTCAATCCAAACTCCGGAACTCTATGAGTGACAAAGTAGGCTGGAAGACTGTTCGGAAGTTTTCCAAAACAACTCCATCAATCTTATCATACATTTTTTTAACCCACTTATTCCTGTTCAGTGTGGTATGGATTATAGTCTAATTCAACAACATAGGAAGTATGGCAGAACACATCCCTGGACGAGCTCTAGTCCATTGCAGTGCACATTAACACTTACTCACACGGTTGAATTTGAAGTTGCCAGTAAACTTTAATAAGTGAATGTTTGAAATGTGGAAGGAAATACCCAAAAACTGCTCTCCTCTATTTCTTTCTTTTTAGGTGGGGGTAGAGTTTTTGTTTTGTTAAGTTTGGTTTGATTGTATGGATTGTTATTTGCTTTTAATTAAAATAAAAAAAAAACTGGAGTAGCCACAGAAAACTCCACAAGACAAGGGAGAAGCAGTTACCAGGCAAGGACAAATGAAGCTCTTAAAGTTTCTTCAGAATTAGTTTAATGTCTTGAAATGCTTCATTATTTAGTGTAACGTACTCAACTTAAAAAACTAATTAGTTATGAATAACTTTCAGCTTGACATTCCCTGTACCCTCCACCTAGATTGAGGTTGCTATCGCTCTTGCTTGTCATAAAAACAGATTGGCTTATCATGGGTATCCAGCCATAAAAAAATCTGTTCAAATGCCCCCAAAATTTGACCAACTTGGGTGAATACAGAAAACTATTGTTAAACAGAGAGACTCCTGGCTCTGTTACTACTTCCCTATAAAATATGAGGACTTAGATGTTTCAGTAATTATGGACACCACAGATAACTTAGGTTGAGTTGCAGCTGTAGCTTTTTGCAATCTGTGTTCAAAAAAGTGTGATTGACCCAAAATCAATCCAATCAAAAGGACTGGGAGAAGGAATGCAATTGTAGCAGTAACAAAATATATTATAATATTGTGTTACCAAAGGAAACCCTAACATTTCCAGCTTCACTAAAGACTTAGAAGACATTCATAACATATTAAGTCACTGTTGTATACTACAGGGTGATTACTTTTGGATATATTTTGGATAATTCCCTTTATTGGCAGATTTCACTTTTGACCATTGTATTTCACAAATTTTAGAAATACATCCACAAATTCCAACATCGCTGCATTATCAATACTTGGAAAAAGTGGAAATTTGTTTTAGTGAATTGCATCTGTGTTACTTATACTGTAAATACTACCTTAGAATTTAATATTAGGTATGTACTGTATATATCACAGGATGGGCACAGTAGTTACAGTGGTGCTGCTGCCTAGATTTTATGTTCTGGTTAGCTGAGTTTACTAGTGGCTCCACTTTGCCTGAAGACCTAATAATGACAGCATTATCAATTGCTAATTGCTAAACACAACCCCATACATTTTGTACAAACAAATAAGCATTTCTTTCTATATGAGTTATTGGGTGATAGAGATGAATGCCTGTTGTGTCCCCTTGAGTTAGCCTCATTAATTTCCTCTGTCTTTCTCTCTGTCTTGTGCAGGTGACTACTTCTGGGGATGAGGGCTGTGTCACACACTTCACAGGAACATCCAGCGCTGCTCCCCTCGCTTCGGGGATCCTGGCACTTGTTTTGGAAGCCAAGTATGTTTTCACTTTGGGTAGTCATTCTAGAAAAAGTCATATGCGAATGATATCACAGCCGAATAATTACATTTTGCTTTGGTTTTTAACCAGGAGAAATAGTCATTTGCATTATCAAAAATGCAGTACTTAGCTATCCAGATTTATTGGCCATATTCTTCACTTAAAGTTTTGTTATATTGATTTTAATACATTTTGAGATGCACATACAATATTAACAAATTATTTCAGCAAGAATTGGTGTGTTATGTTCACATATATTGACGTTATTAGATGTAGTACTGTCCACATACATTTTTGATTGACTTACATCTTTTTCATTGCAGTGAAAAATAATGTTTCAATATCTGTTCTGGGCTCATTGCACAGAGAATGGAGAAAAAGGGATAATCTCATTGGCTTCTTTTATTTGATGTAGAGTTAATATATTCTTAGCTTTTTATGATAGAAAACAATCTTATGGTATTAAATGAGTGAATGAATGGGTATCAAATTAGTACAAAACAGCTACAAATATGACTGTAATTTGAGTTTTGCTATAAGCGTAATTGTCTCACTAAGGGTTTTTAATGTAATCAATTAGTAAACTGAAGTAATGAATAAACAAAAAAATGAAACGTTTTATGTAGCAAAAATATATATTTACATACTAAAGTTAAAGTGGCTTAAAAAAACATACACAATGTCCTGACAGAGTCAAGGTGATGGCCATTTTTAGCCACCCTGTTATCCATCACCTACTCCATCATATGCAACAGCCTTATGAATTTATGCATCAAGCTGTGCAGCCAGTCGTGCTGGGGGCCCTGGTGACATGTGAAATTGCTGTGCGCCTCATTTAGCTGTTTATTGCGGTGGAGTAAGTGTTGCAGCTGTCATCCTGAGATGGGATGATAGCGCTTGTTAATAGACGAGACTGGCAAGAAATGATGGACGCCACAGCAAGAGACATCCGTGTGCCAGTGGAGCTCTAGAATGCCACAATTATGCATGGATTTATATCAGGGGCAATAGTGTTAAAAATAGCAGGGCCATGAGCTGTGTGCATCTTTAGTGCCCAGTGCTTACTGTACAATGTGGTGACATTGTCTGCCTTGCCAAGGATTCTTTTGCTACTTTCTAACTAATGCACTTCAGTACAACTTTTAATGAAGGCATCGAAAAGATACAGTAAATGTTTTTTTGACTATAAAATTCTCTTTTTTGTTGGTTAATTAGACTTGGTATTTTGCATTTTAGCAAAGAAGCAGTTTAAAAGCAGAAGCATATGATGCCCACCTTGCATAATATGCTAGCTCTCTATATTTCTTAAAAAGGAGCCTGTTTGCACAATATGGGAGATATGTTCTAGTGAAATTCCCCTTATTTGAACTTAAGTTTCTTTTTGTTTCAACATAAATTGCATTTTTAAATGATATGAATGGAATAGTGTCTGATGCCATAAATACTTTTTGTTTCTATTGCAATTTTTTGCTGTATTTTCATATACATAACATAACATAGCATAACAGTCTTAAAAAACTCCAGTTCAGGGTTGTTTAGGGAGACAATCTTGGTAGCATTCATTATTAGGAACAAGGCAGGAATGAAGGTTAGGGTTCCATTTCATCATAGTTCTCATTCACATATCCACATTTACCCCCACAGAGGTTAAATTTAGAGTTACCAGTTAAACTAACCTGCACATCTTTGTCTGAGGAAAACAAGAGTAGAAAACCTACACATGAAATGAAGTGGCAAATACCCCACAGAGAATCACCAGGTGCAAGATTCAAAAATGGACGCTGGATCCATGAGGCAGTAGTGCTAAAGAGGCAGCTGTACTGAGTCACTGTGATCTGTATATACAAATATATGTATAAATACTGTATATAATCTATCTATCTATCTATCTATCTATCTATCTATCTATCTATCTATCTATCTATCTATCTATCTCAATTCCAAAAAATTTGGGACATGGTGTAAAATGTAAATAAAAATAAAATGCTATGATTTGCAAATCTCATAAACCCATATTTTATTCACAATAGACCATAGAATACATATCAAATGTTTAAATTGAGAAATTGTACCATTTTAAGAAAATAATAAGGTCATTTTCAATGTGATGGCAGCAACACATCTCAAAAAAGTTGGGACGAGAGAAACAAAAGGCTGGAAAAGTAAGTGATACTAAAAAGAAACAGCTGGAGGAACATTTTGCATATAATTAGGTTAATTGGCAACAGGTCAGTAACATGATTGGGTATAAAAAAAGCATCTTAGAGAGGCAGAGTCACTAAGAAGTAAAGATGGACAGAGGTTCACCAATCTGCAAAAAAAAAAAAAATCTGCGTCTACAAATTGTGGAATAATTTCAATATAATGTTCCTCAATGTAAAATTGCGAAAAACAGGTCTGATTCTTTCATGGAAATCAATGCATGTGCTCAGGGACACTTCTTTAAATCATTTTCTGCGAACACAGTTTGCCGTGGCATCCACAAATATAGGTTAAAGCTCTATCGTGCAAAGAAGAAGCCATATGTGAACATGATCCAGAAACACCGCCATCTTCTCTGGACCAAAGCTTATTTAAAATGAACTGAGGCAAAGTGTAAAACTGTTCTGTGGTCAGATGAATAAAAATGTGAAATTTTTTTGGGAATATGTGGACGGGACACCATGTCCTCTGGACTAAAGAGGAGAGGGCCCACCCAGCTTGTTATTCACACTCATTTCAAAAGCCTGCATCTCTGATGGTATGGCAGCCTATTAGTGCCTATGGATTTGGCAGCGTGTTCATCTGTAAAGGGACCATCAATGCTGAAAGGTATATAAAGGTTTTAGAGTAACATATGCTCCTATCCAGATGGCGTTTTTTTCAGGGAAGGCCTTGCATATTTCAGCAAGACAATGCTAAACCACATACTGAATCTGTTAACAGCATGGCTTCGTAGTAGAAGAGTCCGGGTGCTGAGCTGACCTGCCCGAAGTCCAGACCTTTCACCAACTGAAAACATTTGGCACATCATGGAATGAAAAATGCGACAAAGAAGACCCAGGACTGTTGAGCAGCTAAAATCTTACGTATATTAGACAAGAATGGGGCAACATTCCTCTCCCAGAAGTCCATTCAGGATTCCATGAGCAACCGCTCATTTAACACAAAGTCAAACCAGGATTCTCTGAAGAGACACAGTACCAAAGGAGACCAGTCTAAGTCTCAGGTCACAGGAGAGCTTCCATGTCTCGCAATCATATATTAAGACAGGAAGCACCAGGTCTATAAAGACTTGGACTTTCATCCTTTTGCAGAGATATAGGGAACGCAACATACCCCTTTCCAGCATCCTCATGACCATTCATGCTCTCCCAATCCGTCTACTAACTTCATATGAAGAATCACCAGATACATGAATGTCACTGTCAAGGTAAGTAAACCTCTCAACAAGGTTGATACTCTCTCCACAGACAGACACAATGCTGATAGCTGTGCCCAAGAGATCATTAAAGGCCTGGATCTTGTTTTTTATCCAGGACACTCACAAGCCCAGACACTTAGACTCCTCGCTCAGTCTCTAGAGAGCCACGATTACAGCCTCCATTGGCTCCATGAAGATCACAGCATCATCAGCAATGTCATGATCAGTGAATCTTTCTTCACCAACAGATGCCCCACAGCCACAGGACCCCACGACCCTGCCCAACACCCAGTCCATGCAAGCACTGAACAGAGTAGGAACACACCCCTGACGAACCCCAGAATCAACTGGGGAAAAACGCAGAGGATATGCCTCCACTCTGCACAGCACTCACAGTACCAGTGTACAGGCCGGCCATGATATCCAGAAACCTTGAGGGGATCAGGAAAAGTCTTAGGATATCCCATAGTGCAGCTCAATCAACTGAATGGAATGCTTAATTCTCATTTTTGAACTATTATAGCAGCTTTGCTGTTGGTGGAAAATTTACTTAAGTCACTTGATTCTGTCTCATTTATTCCTTTCAGGGTATATTCTATACTCTACTTTTCTGGGAAAATCAACAAAATGATTTATATACCGTAGTGCAATAGTACTTCCCAATGTTTAATTTCTTCTAATTGTATAAAATCAATTTTGGATTTTTAGATGAAAAACTTTGCTTTGATATCCATAGAACATGATTTGAGCATCTTTGGAAACTTGTATCCATGTGTTTGTGTGTCCACAGCAAAAGGTTTGTGGCCACTGTAATTTAAGAATGAATGTATTGATTCTTACAAGGCTTTGTAAACAGAGTGCACTCATTAGCTTTAAAAGCCGTTTAAGATTTGGGTGATCCATCCATCCATTATCCAACCCACTATATCCTAACTACAGGGTCACAGGGGTCTGCTGGAGCCAATCCCAGCCAACACAAGGCACAAGGCAGGAAACAAACCCGGGGCAGGGTGCCAGCCCACCGCAGGATTTGGGTGATACTCCACTTATTTAACTTCAAGCTTTTAAAGTTCAAAGTTTTTAAAACCAGTGCCAACAACCGGCAAAGCACTTCTGAGAAGTTCATAAAATCTGGCACGTGCACTGAAGAATATCATAAAGAATTTTATGAATTTTAGGTTCAATCTGTAGTATGACCATTGAAGTGTTAATTTCAAAGTAGTAGTATTGTGTCTTGGTAATTTCTCACCATATACTGTACTCATTACCTCCCACATTTACTTCTAAATATTGCATTAAAATTACTTTTTTTGCATAAACACAAGTTGAAATTACCTGGTTATCTTTAAGTGTATGTTGTAAAGTGTTTGCCATATAATTAAACAATAACTACAATAAAAACTAATTTCAAGCTAAGAAACAGGTTTGAACAAAAACGAGAAGTCTCTTCAAACTGATGTTACTGCCGTGTTATAAATATTGAAATAAAATCTCAACAGAGAAGCACTCCTCAAGGGCATTGGTTGGAGATGGATAGAAATGGGGATGCTTTATACCTGATTTGAACAAAAGTGCAAAGTCCCAAAGTATAGTGATTTGTCTCCAAAGAGGTGCATAAAAACGTTGAAAACATTTTGGGGCATTTCACGTGTTTGTGTAGTATGAACTGCTTAGCATTCTGGGGTTTGTGGAACTCCAAGCATTCGGCTCAGGTGTTTACCTGAAGATTAGGTATGAGTCCCTTAGATAAAATTAATGGATGCTAAAGTTCAAGACTGATTACCAATGACAATTAAGAAAGATATACCTAGGTGAAATTTGATCAAATTACATATATTCACATACCTAATTTGTTTCCCATCAAAGTGTACAATATCCTTAAGCTGTTGAACAAATGATGGGTTACTGTCTGTACACTAAATGCCTTAAGTCATCATTACAGGCGACTCGATTCGGCTCAGTAAACACCCACAAATTACAGACTTTGCAATCCTTTTGTAATATTATCCCATTATCATTAAGTACCGCAAAACAGCAATCCCAAAAATAACTGGAGCCTCCGAGAATTAAGTAAACAGTTTCCTTGTTTGTTTGGTTGGTTGGTTTGATTACTTTTCATGCAGACTTTCCTTGGGATTCTGCAAAATTGTAATGCATGCATACATGCCGAGCATAATGGGCAAACCACAGGAAGTGGAAATTAAACAAAATAGTGTATTTAAATGATCTTAGTTCAATTAAAGTTCTTTCACATTTATTTTTTTAGCAAAAAAAAAATACTTAGTTGATTTCAGGATTTTCATTGGTTTTAAAACTGCTACCAGATGAATCAAGCTTCTGAGAAATACTATAACCGGCTGACATTTGTAAAGAACATTAAGTGGTGTCCAAGCTGTTGTAATATGTGATGCAAATGCTAACTGCAGTGAGTCTGGTTTACTAATAACCAGTTTCATTTTTAAAAGTGAAGTATGTACTTTGTTAGGAGTATAGGGGTTAGCATTACTGCCTCATAATTTAGGAGAAATGAATTTTACTCTCCGTCTCAGTCTGTGTAGAATGTTAGACAAGAACAGGCTATTCAGCCCACCAAAGCTTACAAATCCTATTTACTTAATTTTTCTAAACAGTTTTAAAAGTAAATACAATACCACTCCCTACCACGCTACTTTTTATTTAATTCCAATTGTCTGTGGTCCTCTGTGTGTTTGGACAAAATATACCCTTATCAAGTTTCTATCTGTGTCTCCAGTTTCTTGTTTAAGAACTCAATTTAAACAATAAATGAGATTCACAACACTAGTTGCCTTCATAATTTTAAAAACTTCAAACATGTCACCTGTCAATCTCTGTTAATCTCTGTCTGCTTAAACTATTTAAGTTCAGCTCCTTTACTCTTTCTTCATAGCTCACACCTCTCAGTCCTGTAATCAGCATAGTCGCTCTGCTCTGGACTTCCTGTAGTACTGCTATGTTGTTTGTGTAAACTGGAGACCAAAACCGTACACAGTACTCCAGATGAGGTCTCACTAGTGTTTTATATGGATTATGCATAACCTCATTTGACTTGTACTGTTGTGGACACCAGGGGGTGCTCCAGCTCCCCAATCACGCAACACAAGCAGGCTCAGACACAAGTTATAAGGCAAAGAGTCTTTTATTGTGTGAAACTCTTCCCCAAGCATTTTCCACAACTAAGCACAATACAGCACAACTCTCTTCTTCTTTCTCTCTCTCTATGGTTACCGCCTCCTCCCCTCCTTCGTGCAAGCATTTTCACCTTCCTCCTGACTATGGCTCATTGATGTGAGGCAGGCAGCTCCTTTTATCTATTTCCCAGGATTGCTTCCAGTGATATGGACCTGCCGCTCCGAAGCTCATTGCCATCTAGCACTCTGGGAGAGATAATGCCCTGTGCATACTCTCTCCCACTGTTCTTCCATCCCGAGGACGTCCCATCTGGATAAGGACCCTCCCACACAGTGTACACATCATGCAGAATAATCTAACATCCTTTTAGCATTTTAATGGCTTCTGTCTTTATATGGAAATCGGTGAATCCCCTCGGCCTGGTCCAGCCACTCAGGTCCTCAACAATGAGGATCCTGTGAGCTGGAACACCCTTGGGGAATCATGCCACATGGCCGTAGTGATAATTCCTAGGTATACTCTCAAAGTTTCAAACCTCAAAATCATATATTTATTTCTTACATTTTTTTTACTTCTTACATATAATAATTTGCATTTACTTACATTCAATTTCATCTGTCATAAATCTGCTCATGTTCTTCCTCTGAGTACTCTGGTTTTCCCTTACAGTTCAATGCCAGTTTGTTTAAATGGCTTGGCGTGAATAAGAAACCACTGAAGTAGACTTCAATGATGCCCTGTCTAGGGCTGTTTCCTGTCTTGTGCCCAGTGCTCCTGGAATAGCCCTTTAACCCTGAACTGGATTAAGTAGGTTTGATAATTGAGAGATGGACATGGTATAAGCCATTTTACCAACTTTAATTACTCATCAGGCCATCTTATTCAACTGAGCTTCGGAAGGCTAATCTTTTAATTAACATTTATAAGGGGTTGAGCTATACATATGTATACCACACCCTTGTTATTGTCGTTGCTTTTCTTTATTTTCACTTTTTCTTTTGTTGTATTAATTACATCCATGCCTTCTGAAATATTCTCAGCAGTTAATTTGCACCATGTACTTTTTTAAATATAAAAAACCTGAAACACTGAACTGTCAAATGTTATTCTTTATGGGGGGGGGGGGGGTACAACGTGATGTCATCATGGCTTAAAAAAAACAAGTCTTACGCATCTGTAAATGAACAGCCTTAAGTACATATTCACAAAATGGAACTGTTCCAGTTTATACTGAAGTATGATTGGGTGACCATCATCGCAACAGCTAGGTGTCTAACTCAACTGATTTCTTCTAACTACATTTTAATGACTCTTGATAAATAATCTTAAGAGGTGTGACAATTCATTTAGAGTAGATAGAGATAGATAGATACTTTATTAATCCCAATGGGAAATTCACAAGTATATAAGGAGTTTCACATATGCAGAAATTAGTACATACTGTAGATATAAAATGTTCAAAATGGCCATATATCTGTCATAATATATGACAGAATATTAATGACTTATAGCATAGGTCATTAGTTTTGGAAGTTAATAACCAAAAAGAAAGTTATGGAGTAACATTTAAATAATCTAAATACATACACTAGCCAAAGGAGCTGCAGCTGTTGCATCCTTTATTAAGTGATGTCATTTTTATGGAATGTAAGTACAAATGAAATGAAATAAAAACAGTAAATTCACAGAGGCATGTTAAGGGCAAAAAAGTCTTTATGAAAAGAAGAAAAGTAGAAGCCAAAATAATTCTGAAAACAGCGTGAGGCGTAAATAACTTGGTTTGGTAGGAAATGTGCTGTAAATGACAGGAAGCACATGTTCTAAAAGGAATTGTATTACACAATGATGAGACTGAAACAGCTTCACAAGCAAAAATTTAATAAAATTTATACCATGGCAAAACACTATTGGTTTAAGAATAGAAACTTAAAATACAGTTACTGTGAAAAGTAAAAAAGTGAAATGCAGACTTGTATTTAAACTTTTGTTATCCCTTGAAATTGCCTCAAGTAGAGTCTGCCTGATTTATTGATGGAGGCTCTAGTATAGTATCCAAGTTAGCTGTCATGTCCTGTAACACGATAAAGCTTTTCAAGAAACACCACAATGTTCTGAATCATGGTGGACCAGCTGTTAATTTCAAGTACAGTATTAAAACGTTTACTTGGGCATCTTGAACTCTATTCTTTTCCATAAGATGGTCATGGAGTCCTTTCAGAAGTGGTGACTCATGAATGTTTGAATTTTGTGCTCTTCTTATATAATTTAATTGTGTTGTTTTTGTGTCTTCTCAACCTGCTTGACTTTTTAAACTTAACATTATAAAGTATGGATAAATTTTGTAACTGTACAATCTTGAGCATCTCAGATAACCCTCATAAGCCAGGCTGTCTTGTTAGACAGTGAGATTAATAAAAGTACAGCAAAACTTCAAGAGCAATAATATTCTTATAACTTACAATTATTTAATAGTAAATCCTGTGTGTGGCTGAAAATGAAATAATGGTAGCTACATTTAGAAAAAAAAACATGCTGATGGAAGTTGGGCTGCTAACCATGCAACCATATATGTAACTCATAGTGAAGGTTTTTGCTTTATAAATTAGTTAAAACAGTAAGCCACTATAATTCCTTTATCTATTATCACTTTAGTATTATTACAGTAAAGCTGTAGGTTATGAACTAATAATAACTAGCAAAAATAAGGTGTCCTCCTCATACCGCTGAGATTGACATTATACCAATGTTTATCTTACTTAAATGTCAGGTCAGGTTGGGGAGTATGCGCTGGTGCAGCGCATTGCCACACTCACCACACGATGAAACAGCTCGGGGTCCCATATGGCAACCCCCGATGAAGACAGGCAGTCCAGAAGGGAAATGACCATCTGTCTGCTGCAGCCAGGTGTTACGTGGGTGTCACCTTGGCCTGGTCCAGCTGCTCAGGTCCTCAGCAATGAGGGTCCTGCGAGTTAGATCATCATTGGGGAATCGCACCACATGGCCGTAGTGATGCTCCCTCTCTATGCAAGTAATGTGGCTTATTCGGGACTCCCTGAGCAACCACTTGTTCAGCACAAAGTCAAACCAGTGGTACCCAAGGATTCTTCAAGAGACACAGTACAAAAGGAATGTAGTCTTCATCTCAGGTCACTGGATAGCATCCATGTCTTGCAAGCATATAGCAAAACAGGAAGAACCAGGTCTCTAAAGACTTGGACATTCATCCTTTTGCAGAGGTATCGAAAGTGCCACACAACTCATAACCCCCATGCTCTCACAATCCATTTGCTGACTTCATAGGAAGAGTCACCAGAGACAAGAATGTCACTGCCGAGGTAAGTAAACCTCTCAGTGAGGTCAACATTCTATCCGCAGACAGACACACTGCTGATGGCTGTGCCAAAGAGGTCATTAAAGGCCTGGACCATCCCAAGCCCAGACCCCTCACTCAGTCTCTAGAGAGCTCCGAGCAGAGCCTCCATTGACTCTGTAAAGATCACAGCATCATCAGCAAAGTCAATATCAGTGAATCTTTCTTCACCGACAGATGCCCCACAACCACTGGATTCCATGACCCTTTCCAACACCAAATCCATGCAAGCACTGAACAGAGAAAAAGCAAGAACACATCCCTGACAAACCCCAGAATTAACTGGGAAAAACACAGAGGTTCTGCCTCCACTCTGTGCAACACTCACGGTACCTGTGTATAGGCTGGCCATGATATCCAGCAACTTTGGGGAGTTCCCGTAAAGTCTCAGGATGTCCTACAGGGCAGCTCAGTCAACTGAATGGAATTATTAAAACTGAAAAAGGCTGCAATGAAAACTCATTACCAGGATGTGGTCGATGGTAGATCTCTTAGGAATAAAACCAAACTGCCACATTCACTGGTAGGTGAGCAGATGATCACGGATCCTATTGAGGATGACCCTAGCAAGGACCTTACCCAGCACCGAGAGATGTGTTATCCTCCTGTACTTGCCATAATTCAGGTGATCACCCTTCCCTTTCCAGATAGCGATGACAAGTCCCATTTTCCAGTCAATTAGGATGACACCCGTCTCCTAAATGGAAGCCTTACCACATGACTAGAGAAGTTCACCCCGGATACCACAGATCCCTGCAGCTTTCTGTACCCTCAGCTGGTTCACCACCTGTACAATCTCAATGAGACTATGGTTCACATCTAATTGGAAGATCAGCCTCAAGAACCATGGACCCAGAAATGTCCAGCATCCTAGCCGGAGGATCAGCTTTAAACAGCTGCTCAAAATGAGCCAGCCCAGCAGGTCACAACTGCAGCGTCATCCGTGAGGACCATTCCATAATCTGCCCTAACTGAAACTCTAATAACTCCTAATTGTACTGTATATATAGGTGACATGATATATACATTATGCTATAAGATAGGTTATTTTTGAAAGCCCTCCTTGTTAGTAAAAAGTGTTCTCATCAAGCATATTTGTCATGTTTAATGTACAGTTAGCATAAATCCAAATATAATAAATGTCATTTACTGATTTGTGTGAATTTAAATATATATTTACAGTGCTGCTTGGAAGCCACTGGCACATCCTTTCGGTATGACAACTGAATCTTATAATTACTAATCTGTCGTTTACTTCTTCTTTAAAGAATTTTGTTCATGTTTCCTTTTAAAAATGTTTCAGTTGCTCCAAATTTATTGGATATCTTGCTTATCCAGCTCTGTTTAGGTCTTGCTCCAAGGAGCACTATGTAAGATTGTTTCTATACTAAAGCTTTATAATGAGTTACCAATAGTTGGGGTGATATTGCTCCCTGTGTGCTGATCTAGCAGACATCTCAAAAGACAATGACACTACACTATGTGCAACATACTTTGCCAATGACACTATATGATAACGTATTAAAAATGTGAAGTTGAAACTGGTAAGACTATGTGAAATTCTAAACAATTTACACTTGCAGTTATTTGTTAATATTCTTATAGACTAGGGGGCTCCACCCCGTGCTCGCTTCGCTTGCCATCCCCTGTGTTTGGTTAATTGGATATACAATTTTAAAAGCTTTTTTTTTCTTTGGAATTGTTTCAATTTCTTTATTTGCACTTTTACTTTAAAGCTTCAGTAAAAAAATATTTGGAATTACCTTTTCTTCAATAGCGCATTGAATTTTGATTCCGTTTTTGGAGATATATTGTGACAATGCAACATATAACTGCCCGTGAGTGAATATCATTTCTTTTTCTCTAATAAATAATCCAACTTTTTCTAATGTTTGTCCCTGTGATTTGTTAATAGTCATAGCAAAAGCTATTCTCACGGGAAATTGTAAACATTTTAATACAAATGGCATATCAAGATCTCCTTTGGTTTCTAATGTTATTCGCGGAATATATACTACATTATCTTTCTTGTCGCCTGATAAAATTTGCATCGCTTCTCCGTGATCATAAATATACAACTGACCGAATTGTGTTTTCTTCGAAATTAAACTTGTAATTGCTTTAACTGTTGCGGGACCACAGATTCTCATAGCGTATGGTCCATTATTGTGTAAATCTACGTTTTGAGCATTGAATGATGCGAAGGCGAAAAGATTATTATAGACTCCTATATTTTGCCTGTAGTGTTTGTGGATTCTGCGGTGGGCTGGCACCCTGCCTGGGGTTTGTTCCTGACTTGCGCCCTGTGCTGGCTGGGATTGGCTCCAGCAGACACCCCGTCACCCTGTTTTTTGATATAGCAGGTTGGGAAATTAAACTTGTAATTGCTTTAACTGTTGCGGGACCACAGATTCTCATAGCGTATGGTCCATTATTGTGTAAATCTACGTTTTGAGCATTGAATGATGCGAAGGCGAAAAGATTATTGTAGACTCCTATATTTTGCCTGTAGTGTTTGTGGATTCTGCGGTGGGCTGGCACCCTGCCCGGGGTTTGTTCCTGACTTGCGCCCTGTGCTGGCTGGGATTGGCTCCAGCAGACACCCCGTCACCCTGTTTTTTGATATAGCAGGTTGGGAAATGCCTGATCGACTGTTTGTGGATTTCACTTTCCCCAAACATCAAATCTTTTAATTCTCTAGGATACGCCTCCTCATTGTGTAGAAACACTACTTTTCTCTGATGGCAACACGAAATAGATGATCTACAAGTCTCTGACTTAAACTTCAAAGCCATACTTCTGATATATCACCTATGTCCATATATTCAATCTCTATTCACGTTTCCGTTATTTCACCGAGTAATAATTTCTCTTTTTTAGCGCTAATGCGATCTTTATCTTTTTTTGATGCTTTCGAGTTTTTCTGCTTTTATATTCTGTAACTTGCTCTGCATGTATATCACACCTACGTTTTTTTGTGTCTTTTGAATTCCACTGTTTTCATTATCTCTAATCTGTTCTGCATGTGTTTCGCCCCCTCGTTATTGAACCTCTTTATGACATTTTACTTTGTTTTCTACTCTGTCTTTTATTTCTGACCTCACTTTGTCCTGCTATTTTTTTGATGACACCTGGTCCATGATGATTATTTTCCCTTTTTTCGAGTAATAATTTCCTTTTGTTTGTGCTAATGCAATCTTTACTATCTTTTTTTGATACTGTAGCGACCTCTGCATCCGGCTCGAAAAGAGAAGAAGTAAAAAAAAAAAAACAGACAGATGTAGTAAAGTCTCACAAAAGTTTTACTTGAACAATCAAGAAAAAGAACGCCAACTTCGTAACCCCAAACACAACCTTCTTACACCCTCTCCAACACCTCCTCCCATCCCAGGTCCTCCCCCCCTTACCGCATCAAGGAATACCCCGCTATCAATCCGCTGTCCCTCAATCGGACCTAACAGTAACTCAAAAAAAAAAACAAGGCTTCAACCTGGCTGGGATGCTACAATATTTTTGAATTTTACTGCTTTCATATTCTTTAACTTTCTCTGTATGTGTATTGCGCCATCGTTTTTTTTAGCCTTTCGAATTCCACTACTTCCAATAATCTCTTTTCTGCATTTTTTTTTCTCTCCAACGCTTTTGGGTCTCTTTTCTCCGCACTGCTTTTTCTTCTTCGCTTAGTCGTTGATGTTTCATCTAGAACGGATTGTCCTTATACGCTTTATATAAGCTGAGAGCAGAAGATCTGTGTCTGCTACATGCCTTTACACGACTGAGTGTTTTGCTGCCTGTGGTCTTATTTGATATTGGTTGTAAGTAGGGTGAGTCTTGCAAGAATCTCATGTTCCACGTCCCCGCGAGACGGTCCTGGGACAATCTCTTGGCACCAAGTCTCATGTTTACGGTCCCTGCAAGACGCTCCGTGGCCAATCTCTTTCGTCTCGCAGGTCTTTTAAGTGTCTTCCGAGAAGATCACGTCTCATCTCCCTGGTTTTCCTTTCCAAGATTTTTTTTTATAATAGAGAGATAAGTCTTGTTATATGTATATTGTGCCCTTTTTGTCTGCTACTATTACTCTTCGATAAAGCTTCTATTATATCTATTTCTATCACATTTTTATAAGGTCAAGATCTGGTCTTGGTCCTGGGAGTTCCAAAGCATTAAATCTCTTCCTCTTAATTTACTTATTTGAAGATTTGCTGCAGTGTTTAGGACCATTGTTGCACTGAACTTACAGACATAGGACCTATAATTCTTCTCTAGAACATTTTGGTCATTACAGTAATCCCTCCTCGAACACGGAGGTTGCGTTCCAGAACCCCCCGCGAAAGGTGAAAATCCGCGAAGTAGAAACCATATGTTTATATGGTTATTTTTATATTGTCATGCTTGGGTCACAGATTTGCACAGAAACACAGGAAGTTGTAGAGAGACAGGAACTTTATTCAAACACTGCAAACAAACATTTGTCTCTTTTTCAAAAGTTTAAACTGTGCTCCATGACAAGACAGAGATGACAGTTCCGTCTCACAATTAAAAGAATGCAAACATATCTTCCTCTTCAAAGGAGTGCGCATCAGGAGCAGAGAATGTCAGAGAGAGAGAGAGAGAAAAGCAAACAAATCAATAGGGCTGTTTGGCTTTTAAGTATGCGAAGCACCGTGGCACAAAGCAGTTGCAATGAAGGCAGCAGCTCATACCCCCTCCGTCAGGAGCAGAGAATGTCAGAGAGAGAGAGAGAGAGACAGATAAAAACAAACAATCAAAATTCAATACGTGCCCTTCGAGCTTTTAAGTATGCGAAGCACCGTGCAGCATGCCGCTTCACGAAGCAGTTGCACAGAAGGGAGCAACGTGAAGGTAATCTTTCAGCATTTTTAGACGAGCGTCCGTATCGTCTAGGTGTGCGAACAGCCCCCCTGCTCACACCCCCTCCGTCAGGAGCAGAGAATGTCAGAGCAAGAGAGAGAGAGAGAAAAGTAAGTTGGGTAGCTTCTCAGCCATCTGCCAATAGTGTCCCTTGTATGAAATCAACTAGGCAAACCAACTGAGGAAGCATGTACCAGAAATTAAAAGACCCATTGTCCGCAGAAATCCGCGAACCAGCAAAAAATCTGTGATATATATTTAAATATGCTTACATATAAAATACGAGATAGAGTGAAGCCGCAAAAGTCGAAGCGCGATATAGCGAGGGATTACTGTACCATAATTTTCATTTCACTTTTCTGGTGAGAGTTTTCCTTGCAACACCCATACGAAGGACAACGAATCCAAACTATCTTCAGTCATTTTCTCAAGTCCTTCCTGGGTTACACCTGGATGCTGCCGGGATAATTAAAAGATATAATCCCTATAGTGTTATCTGTGTCTGCCCTTTGGTCTTTTCCCAATAAACCATTCCATGTATACCTGTCATGGGCTGTGCCTGTGAAGCATCCAAACCATATGCAAACTCGGAAGAGCTGTCTTCTGTCAATCTTGAGAAACAGTGGATGTACTCTAAGGTCCTCATGTGTTGCTGAGCTCCTCTCCTAGTCATTCAGAGTGAGTTCAACCACCCTGTGCAGGAATCTAATTTCAGCTGCTTACTTATACAATCTCATTCTCTGAGTCACTATCCAGAGCTAATGATTAAAAGTGAAGAAGGGCGTGTAGACTGCAAATTGACAACTTTGTCAATGCACTTATACCCCACTTCACCACCACAGTCAAGTACTATGTTTCTAAAATGGCTATGACCAACTCTGGCTCATTCATGTACAAGACCCAATGGTACTTAAACTCCTCCAACTGGCACAGCTGTTGTCCCACTGCCTAAAGGCAATGTGCTATTCCTTTATGGGAGATTTGGAGGTGCTAATTTGTACCTGCATCAAACTCAACTGGGAATCATTTCATTTCGCACTGGATATCACAGTCTAATGATGCCAAGAGAATTAAATTGCACTCAAACAGCAGAAATATAGTCCTCAGTTTCTCACATCAGATACCCACCATACCTTGATATCCTGCCTATGGACACTGTAAACTGGAGAGGAGACAATATACATCCTTAATGGAGTTGAATTCCCACAATGAAGGGTCCCAACTTAACACCAAGTATGTAAACACAATTCTTGCTCCACAAATACAAGGACCAAATGACACTGAGTAGCAGCCCTGAAACTCCAAACTCTTGAAGTACTTCTCATGAGATACCTGTGCAAGTTTGAAGAGCTGGTTTACTCTTCCATCACTTGGATGAAATCCACATTGTTCTTCCCAGATCTGAAGTTCAATTACCAGATGGCCTTCCCAGGGAGATAGAGGAGTGTGATATCTTGGTAAATGGAACACACTATCTTTCCCCAAGTTTCTTTTAAAAAACAGGACCACCACTTTAGTTTGCCAGTACTGAGACTCTCTACCTGCATCCCACACAACATTAGTCAAAATCTCTTCACAAAATCCATTTTCTGGTTATCCACCCTGCAACTTTGTTGCTATAGAGCAACTACAACACCAGTTGAGGTTGATGGTTCTTCACTCTTGCTGAAAGTAGCCAGGCCAGTCCTGTTCTCTCTTTCTGAGTTGTGGAATGGTCTGCCAGAACTTTTTTGAGGTAGGCCAAAAGTTATGCTCTATGGCTTCTCCAAAGTTCACCCATACACTAGACTTTGCTTCAGCCACTGGTACAGGTTTTTTTTGGCCTGGTAACTTTTCATCGAAGGCCTGTCTCTTCAGTTTGACAGCTTTTCTCAGTACTAGTTTTTACTGATTGCCACCATAACAGGCAACAACAGCCTGTTCTGTCTATTTGACCCTGGCCTTTTCTGAGGTTCAGAAGAATTTCTTTTGGAGATAAAAGGTGAAATTCTGAAAAGAGGTAACTGCTAGTCATTCCCAACACATTCTTTGTTTTCCAGGTCTGTCCAACAGGCTTTACACTGTTCTGAAGTAGCTCACCACCAAGTGCAGGTGATCTGACAACTCAGCATCTCTCTCTCTCTTTTCATCCTACTGTCTAGGCTCAGATAAGAGGTCTTATTACTAGCATATACTGTATAACAGTAATGGATTCATAGATGTATTACAGGTAACCCCTACTTTTATGTGTTGGTTTTGGTGCTTTTTAAGTCTTACAAAGAAAAAACTAAGCATGTGTTTTGTTTTCTTTACATAGTGCTTAGTACCCAATAATTAAGAGTAGGAATATGAGTAGGAGTATTGTCACATGTATAGAGTACAGTAAAATTCTTACTTGATATGCCTTTCTCTAACAGGTTACCTGTGAGATTGAGGTTACATTAATAAGAGATATTGTTAGGTTTTCACTCAAATTGGTATTTTTTTTTGAGCAAAAAACATCTAGAGAACATTCTAAAAATCTGCACAATCATCTAAATGAACTTATGCAGACTTAATTATTATTATTGCTTTTACCTGTTACCTTTACTGTAACTCACAACATATAGATAGATTTTATGTTTACTTGGAGTTCTTACATTTCAAGCACAAATGGATTATGTGAGTTGTTTAGGGATACACAGTGGATCAGATGCAGAAAGAAAACTCGCTCCCTTGTCATTTACAGGCACAGCGTCTTACCCTCCACAAAACTGTCATCAAGCAGCATTTCTTGCCTGGGTTAATGCATTTGTCATCTGACTTGTGCCATTCATGTGAAGTATGAAACATGAACATCATCCAATACTGGCTAGGTTTAGAGGTCCTTGCATGTAATCCTAGGATTTTATTGGATATCCTTTAAAGGTTGTCTTGTTTCTCAATGGGATATTTTTAAAGAACATTCACCTCTAGAACCTTTAAAAAGTACCTGGATGAGATATTGGAACAGCTTTGCTATTAGCTAAACAAATTGACTTGATTGGCTAGATGGTGTACTCTCCTTTGTCATATTTCTTTTGTTCTTACACTCTTACTTCCTAACCAGTAAGATGAAAACAGAATAGTGATTCAATCTGTATACGCATTGGAGTTCGCTCTGAAACTTTGTCCTGTGCCTGATTCTTTGATTGGTTAGCTTAGTACTAGGGAATCCATTCCCGCACTCCCAATTACCGAGAGTCCGAGATTCCTGGACATTTTTAATTCCCGCATTCCTGGGAATTAAACTACTGGAATTTCCGGGTGAACAGGAATGGCCAAGTTTGCATATATAGCGTGTAAAAGTGTAAAAATCGATCAAGAAATAACAGAGTTATAGTTGAAAATAATTAAGGTGGCGCCATTGCTGCAGCTTGCACTTCATCAGACAACAGCTTTGAACAGCAACTTGAAATTGCAAAGCGTCAGTCTGTTGCATCCGCATTATCTGTGCCAAGAAACTTGCCATCACAGAATGATGACAAGAAACTGGATGCATCAGTAAAAGCTGAAATGGCGGTGTTTCAAAGCAACGGCAAGCGTGGGCATTGTTTAGAACAAGTGTATCAGTATCTGATGACTGTGCCGCCTACTTCAGTGGAGGCAGAGCGTGCTTTCTCAGCGGCTGGCGTACTCAGCACGGTGTGCTCTCGCCTGGATGACCGCACGCTGGATATGTTGTACTTTCTACGCTCTTATTATCGCAGCTAACTAGATACATGTACTTATATGACAGCATGGACTGGTTGTAGATAAGGTTAGTCTTTTATTGGTGTCAACATATTGCAGTAGTTTTATTAAAAATAAGTGTTGGTTGTTCTAAAACCGTTCACATGTGAGATGCCCATGTACTGTGTCATCCCCGGGAGCCTGGGATTCCTGGGAATGACATGCGGGATTCCCGAATTCCCAGGAATGGATAAACCAATCCGGGAATGGATTCCCTACTTAGTACCCAATTATTTTAAAACCTGGTAACCTTACTTTGTGGACAGAGCTAACCAGTGATTGAATTTCCTGTTCTTTTTTTATTGTATGCATTGGTTTTTCTCCAAAATACATTCAATTTGTGAATATAAAAACAAAAGGCTTTCATAACATAACTGTTATTTAAAAAACTAATTTAGCAGTCTCCAAGCTTTCGAGCAGTGCTATGGTATATAAATGTATTATGTAGGTTTTACTCTGGCTGTTGGCCTTCCTCTTTTTCTCTTGGGTGGGGGTTGATTTGAATTTTGTCTTGTTAAGTTTGATTTGATTGTATGGAATGTTACTTGCTTTTAAAAATCAAAAAATAAAAAATAAAAAAATAAATGTATTAATATATATATATGCAAATGTATTATTTATGAATATAACACACATCTAGCAGCTTCACAAAGGCCTATCTTCTCTGGTGCCAGATATCCTCCTGTGGGTGCACCAATCCTGCTTTTGATGTATTGCTAGTCAATTTCAATAGTTTGTATTTGTTTCTACTTCCTTGTGTAAAAACAGCTTGATTGGTGTTCACATATAGTCTTACCTAATTCTGTATTAGTCCAGTATTTCGAAAAAAGCATTTTTTATTCAGTTTGATTCATTACCTTATCTGTACTGCTAATAAAATATCCAAGAGCTTTACCAAAAAAAGGTTTCTGCATTATAACAAACAGCACTCTAAATGTTTAATGTATTAAGATTTTTAAAATAATTCAAACAATGCACACACTTCATGGACCAGTGAATTTAGCTAACATGTTACTTTCTCTTTCATTTTGTTAGCTCTCTTAACATCACCTAGGGGTATCTGCTGATGAGTCTCTTCTAGAAGCATTTTAATGACTGTTTCACAGCAACTGTCAGCTTCCTTGAGGAGCCCAGCAGCTTTGTGTGTTAGTCTGCCTGCTGACTTCTTACACACTTGCACAACTGTAAATCTCAGGTTTTAATATACTGGAGTAAAATTGACATATGTCAGCAGTCATATAGAAAAGCGATGTCCTCCGTTGCTGAAATATCTAAGTGACAGCTGCTCGCTTTCATTACTTTTTGCAAAGAGGTTTACAGACACATTTTAATTATACTGTAATTTATTTAAGACTAGTGATATTATTTGACCAAGAATTTATGCCAATCACGCTTCTTGAATTTTTAATTGAATCGTGTAATCAATGTCCTATTGATTTGGATATTTGTCAATGAATAAATAACACTCTTTTGCATGCTTTACATGCAGCAGTAAGCTAATTACATTTCAATATTCCTTATTAATATCCTGTCCTTGGAAAAAAACAACTATTTACATTTTTCAATGGTTAATAAATCCCCCTTTTTATAAAGAATGTTGTATTTCATGTGGATAAAATGTGTTATAGGCCATGAGCTGCACTGAAATCCAAACTATTTTCATGTTACAGAAGAGGACATCAGTTTCTTTGACTCTCTGATGCTTTTCTGAGTTACACTTTAATTTTGTCTATAATGTTTCATAATGGGCGGCACGGTGGCGCAGCGGCAGCACTGCTGCCTTGCAGTTAGGAGACCTGGGTTCCTGGGTCCTCCCTGCATGGAGTTTGCATGTTCTCTCTGTGTTTGCGTGGGTTTCCTTCGGGTGCTCTGATTTCCTCCCACAGTCCAAAGACATTCAGTTTAGGTGCATTGGTGATCCTAAATTGTCCCTAGTGTGTGCTTGGTGTGTGTGCCCTGCGGTGGGCTGGTGCCCTGCCCGGGGTTTGTTTCCTGCCTTGTGCCCTGTGTTGGCTGGGACTGGCTCCAGCAGACCCCCCGTGACCCTGTAGTTAGGATATAGCGGGTTGGATAATGGATGGATGAATGGATGTTTCATAATTATTCAAATAAACCAGCAAAGATACCCCAGGATATGAAGTGTATAGTATGTGAATGACTCAATATTTATGCTCATTTGATATCTTCCTGTATAACCATCTTCCATTTATCTGCATCAACAGAACCAATGATGTTTGCTATGAAAAGTGCTTTATAAAATAAAAGATTGTAACTGATTGAAATCCTACGAAAAATTATGTGTATCTGTTGGTATTTGCATTGACAACCTTATTTGATAATTAAATGATACAATATGCATATGTTCACTGATCCATCATTTAGTAAGAGCTATGATCAACTTCTAAATCATAGTTTATTAATAGCACATGTCAGGAGAAATGCAGGACTTGTCTACCACAATTTTAAAGGTACTGAATTATGCAAAATAGTATAATTTATTTTACATACTTGAGACAGCAATATTTTAATTTTCAGAAATTAATTTCATGTACAGAAGAAAATGCAATGCTTTATACTTAACACTTGTGAGATTGTAGCAGGAATACAATCAGATTATTAGGTCCAATACTAGAAATACTTAGTAATTTTTTCTTTCTGTGACAGACTGCTTTCTAATACTACATGCATCAGTCTATCTTTCTTATGTAAGATTTAATTGTGGTAAATATGAGGGCAACACAGTGGTAAGCTCTTTGTGAACTAGTTTTGAACTAAATGGGTTTGGAAAAAACAGATCACTAGGTGAATACATACTATTATATATACTATACATAAACTATACATATATATATATATATATATATATATATATATATATATATATATATATATATATATATATATATATATATATATATATATATTCACGCTTAGGTAACAGATTTGCACAGAAACACAGGAGGTTGTTGAGACAGGACCTTTATTCAAACACTGCAAACAAACATTTGTCTCTTCCAAAGGTTTAAGCGTGGTTCTTGACAAGACAGAGATGACAGTTCCGTCTCATAATTAAAAGAAAGCAAACATATCTTCCTCTTCAAAGGAGTGAGTGGCGGGAGCAGAGAATGTCTGAGAAAGAGACAAAGAGAGAGAGAAAAGGAATCAATCAAAAACCAATAGGAGCTGTTCAGGCTTTTAAGTATGCAGAGTACCGCACGGAAAGCATATTGCACAACAGAGCCGCAAGTAAGCCCAGCAAGTAAGGGAGCAATGTGAAAGTAGTCTTTCAGTGGTTTTTAGAGGAATGTCCGTATCCTCTAGGGGTGCGATCAGCCCCCTTGCTCACACCCCTTCCATCAGCTTTATTCACATTCTTGTGAGTTAAGCAACTCTTCAAACCAGGGTCAAACAGACATGACAGGACATCAGCATTAATGTGTTCAGAGCCGGGTCGATGCCTAACAGTAAAACTGTAAGGTTGCAAGCTCAAAAACCATCTCATGAGGCAAGAGTTTGAATCTTTCTGACGGTATAACCATTGAAGTGGAGCGTGATCTGTCACTAATGTGAAATTTTGACGGCACCTACACCAAATGCACTTACGTCCGTCTGTACAACAAAATCCTTAGAGAAGTCGGGATTCCGCAAAACCGGATAAGAAGACAAAGCGGTTTTCAAATCACAAAAGGAACATTCACAAACTTCTGTCAATAAAACAGGGCGGTTTTTCCTGCCTCTAGTAAGATCTGAAAGAGGAGCAGCCCTATTTGCAAAGTCAGGGATGAATCTTCTGTAATAACCAGCAAGCCCCAGAAAAGCACGAACCGGTTTCTGCGTTTCTGGATGTGGGTAAGCCAATATCTCTTCCACTGTTCTATATTGCGGCTGAAGTAAACCCCTGCCCATTGAATAACCCAGATAATGAGTCTCAGACATACCCAACTTACACTTCTTAGGGTTAGCTGTCAAGCCAGCCTGTCTCAAGCTTTCAAGGACAGCCTGGAGACATTCTAAATGCATTTGCCTATCATTGCTGAAAATCACGAAATCATTGAGGTATGCCCCGGAATATTCGGAATGAGGACACAAGATCTGATCCATCATATGCTGGAAAGTTAGAGGCGTGCCATGAAGACCAAACAGGAGTCTAGTAAATTCATAAAGTCTGTCAGGAGTCACAAATCCTGTTTTCTCACAACTGCTAGCCTCAAGAGACACTTGCCAGTAACCTTTCATGAGATCTAGTTTGGAGATATAGGTCGCCTGACCCAGTTTTTCCAACAGCTCGTCAACACGGGACATTGGATAAGCATCAAATTTAGAGACCTTATTCAAGCGCCTGAAATCGATAGAGAAGCGAACTGTACCATCTTGTTTTGGAACTAATACGACCGGACTGCACTAGTCACTTTTACTTTCACGAATTACACCCAATGCCAGCATCTTTTTGACTTCCTCCGTCACGCTTCCAGAATCCAATATGGGCGCATCTGCACCCTAACACCAGGTTCAGTAGTGAATTTATGTTTTGCAAGGTTCGTCATGCCTGGCAAGTCTGAAAAAACATCAGTGTTCTATTCAATTCAAGTTAACAACTCTGTCTTTTGCGAGTCAGTCAAATCATCTCCAATGGCAATATCGGTCTGGGAGACAGCAACCAAGGAAGCGTAAACCTCCTTTGGGTCATGCCACTCCTTCAAGAGATTAACATGTAAAATCTGGAATGGTTTGCGCCAGCCCTGTATTCTAACCTTGTAATTCAACGGCCCCATAGGCTCTTCAATAATGGCAGGGCCCTGCCATTTCGCTAGGAATTTGTGCGGGTCAGATGGAATCAGAACCAAAACACGGATCACCAGGTTTGAATTCACTCAGCTTACAGTGTCTATTATAAAGACGTTTCTGGGTTTCCTGTTCACGTCGCTGATGCTCCACAGCAATAGAAGAAAGTTTAGAAATTCTATCTTGCAACGAAATTACAAAATCTGCAAAGCTTGGCCCATGAGCTGTTGTCCTGATTCCAGTCCATTCCTCATGTACAACATCCAAGATGCCTCTTGGGCGCCTGTCAAACAACAACTTGAACGGAGTCAAGCCAGTTGACGCCTGCGGCGATTCCCGCACCACACACATAATAAAAGGCAGGACAGAGTCCCAAGACGTCGGAGCTGCAAGTAAGCCCATCAAGTAAGGGAGCAATGTGAAGGTAGTCTTTCAGCGTCCGTATCCTCTAGGGGTGCGATCAGCCCCCTTGCTCACTATATATATATATATATATATATATATATATATATATATATATATATATATATATATATATACAGAACAATGCAAGGAATTAATGTTCGTAGAATCATTTCTCCACAATACTTATTTTTGTCCATTAGTGATAGCTTGATTTCCTGTAAAAGTTCGGCCAGATAGAGGAACATGTATAGATAGCTCCTTTCTAAACATTTAATTTGTATTGTTGCTACATTTTTTTGACAATAGCCTCAGCCATCCTGAAGAACTGTCAAATACCTTAAAGTATGGCTTATCAAAAACAATAAGTCAGATTTACCTTGCCTGTTTAAGGCCTGAATTTATTAGCACATTGCCTAGACTCATGTGACCCCTAATAGTACACAAAACAGTTGAGTCTCTGGAATGGAAGATCACCAGCTACCTCCATGGGTGGCTGGGCTTGTCACTGAGTCATAGCAGCATGGTCCTGTATGGAACAAGTAATGCTCTGCAACAGCCATTTTGAGGTATTCTGCAAAAATTCAAGGTGGCACGCACAAAAGAGACTTAAGGGACCCCAAAGTGGCAACAGCTGGCATTGAAGTACGAACAGGCCAGAGAGGGCAGACAAAGAGCTGGAGGTATCAGACTCACGCCTCAGACAGTAGGCATTGGTGGGCATGGTGGCAACACAAAGAGCAGGCTTATGTCTCTCTTCAAATACCTATGTGGGCAAGGCCTGTGGCAAAAAAAGACTTAAGTTAATTCAGGAAGATATTTGTGCATGGATGGAGGAAGAAAGAACCAGCAAGTTGGTTGGCCTTAAGCAGTCAAGAAGCATGGGCAAAGTGGGAGAGAGCATTGCATTTGGAAGTTACCTGGTTCGATCATCTGCCAGGCCAACTTTCACAAGGCCCATTTTCTTAGCCAAGTAGTACATGACATTCTAGTAGTAAGTACAGTAG
Organism: Erpetoichthys calabaricus; assembly: GCF_900747795.2. Classification (NCBI taxonomy): domain Eukaryota; kingdom Metazoa; phylum Chordata; class Cladistia; order Polypteriformes; family Polypteridae; genus Erpetoichthys; species Erpetoichthys calabaricus. Next base: position 223,307,120 of record NC_041396.2, read on the forward strand.
GAGTTTCAGCCCTTTTTGATGACAGTTTCAGCAGAAACAAAGGAAAAGATGGTGCAAAGCCTACAGCGACCACAATTACCAGACATTTCTCAACATCTTAAATTGAGAAATTAATCGGAACAACTAATATTGGGGGATCTGGTAACAGAAAAAACTTTGTTTGATGTCCTTATATAAAAGGCAAAGAAAGGTCTCAGTTGTTTCTTAAGAAATCAACAGAACCCATTGACAAATGATACAATCTTCAATGAATTTTATAAACTGGAAACAATAGTAGGCAGTGAACAACATAGCTGAAATAAGAATTAGTCTAATTGAAAATTCAACTGGTTGTAAGAATCATCAAAGACAGTGCAAATGTTGACATAAAAGTATGGAACACTTGTCTGCTGTTCCATATATATATATATTTTATGACAGTGAATGGCACTATACCAGTGCTTAACCCGACACAAACAGTCATGGGAGGCACACATATAAAAATACAAGCTTTTTATTTTTCTTCGCTCGTGTGGAGCGTCTTCCCCATCCCCACGAGCCCACAACACAGTCCAAGCACTAAACACAATCACAATACTGTACTTTCTCTCTCTCTCTCTCTTATTCTTTCTCCTCCACTCCTCTCCAGCAAGCTTTGTCTCCTTCCTCCTAACTCTGGCTCCCGGAGTAATGACTGCTGGCTCCTTTTATAATGCCCCTGGAAGTGCTGCAGGTGCTCATTGACCCACTTCCAGCAGCACTTCCGGGTGTGGCTGGAAACCCGCCCAAGAGGGCTCAGCAGCTGTTGCGGCACCCCCGGATCCCAACAAGGCTGTAGATAACTCCAACTCCCATGAAGCCCTGTGGGAATCTGAGGCACCACTGCAACCCATGGGGGCTGCCATCTAGCGTCCTGGGGGAGGTACTGTTCTGCCAACACTTGCTCCCCTGGTCCTCTCCGTGAAGAGGCGTCCTGGCCGTCTGTGACTATATATATATATATATATATATATATATATATATATATATATATATATATATATATATATATATATATATATATATATGGTTGCAATAGTTTACTGTCAAATAAATGCAAAGAGTACACAACACGTGTTTCGCCCTCATTCTGGGCTCATCAGGTGTACACACTCCACTGCACTCCCTCTCGGGAATCGAACCTCGGACGTCAGCGGCGATGCCCCTAACGTTGCGCCACGGCGTGTGGTTCGTTTATTTGACAGCATGTAGATCGGGGTAATTACATTCACGGCATTCGAAGTCTGTGTCACAATCTGTTAGTGTGGGTGGTTACCTACCAGGTAACGCTTTGTGGTTGGCCAGCAATCTGCTAACATCCGCCACGGTGCCCTCAGTTTGTGAAGAGCAGATCATAGAATGGTTGCAATAGTTTACTGTCAAATAAATGCAAAGAGTACACGACACGTGTTTCGCCCTCATTCTGGGCTCATCAGGTGTACACACTCCACTGCACTCCCTCTCGTGTACTCTTTGCATTTATTTGACAGTAAACTATTGCAACCATTCTATGATCTGCTCTTCACAAACTGAGGGCACCGTGGCGGATGTTAGCAGATTGCTGGCCAACCACAAAGCGTTACCTGGTAGGTAACCACCCACACTATCAGATTGTGACACAGACTTCGAATGCCGTGAATATATATATATATATATATATATATATAATTAAAATATTGTTTTTTGGTTGTGGGCTTATTATTTAATTATTATTATTGATTATTTCCCTGTCACTCCATTTTTCAAAGATGAGCATGTTAGCTTGACTGGTCCCACCATGGCTGGAATGCTGCCATGCATTTTGTACTGCTAAGACAGTCTCCAGGTCACCCCAGTCCTGTAATGGAATAAAATACGAAAGATATTCAGACAATTAAATATATTCATAGAAAATAGCATTTGTACATTTTACACGCATATGAACCTCTAAAGTTAGATCCAAAAGGGGAGTCATGGCTTGGTTTGGCTCTGTCTTATTTGGTACCTTTGAGGTATTCCTTTGATCATCCCTCCCTTGTGTGTTTTTTCTGGTTGAATTTTCATTTTTGGTAAAAGTTTAGACCTTGCAAACAAAGATAACTCTATCATAAACACACAACTATGCTAAATGCACATATAGTTTTGGTCATATTAATGCTTAGAGTAGCTTTGTTATTGAAAACTGGTAATAAAGACACAAATGTCAAAAGTCAAAGTGAACTTTATTGTCATCTCAACCATATACAAGTATACAGATAGACGAAATTGCGAAGCTCAGGGTCCACAGTGTAACAACATGACATGTAAATAATAAATTAAAAACAGAATTAAAATTTAAATTTAAAATTAAAACACAAACAAGACAAGACATTTTGCAAAGAACAAGACATTGTGCAAAGAGCAAACTATTGTGCAAAGATGTATATACTGTACACAAAACTGTGTATATACATATAGGCTACTGTGACAGCTGTGCACAATGCATCATGCTGTATTTCAGTTTTTTGAGAGTCAGAAAGATGCTTTTTAGCTCAGCTTGTGTTTAGTATACCACAAAGTAAATAATGATTTTGACACTTTTCACCTAACATACTAATAAAAATAATAAATTGTTCTCAAATGGATATCAGTATTTACTACTAGCATATGTCTTGTTTGTTTTTTTTTTTTTAGAGTTTTGAGAAACAGCAATAAACCTACTTAAATTCATTTTGGCCTCGTGCCACGACCAAATGAAATCCTGTACCATTTTGTGCAAATGCTGCAGTCCCTCTTTCTAATGAGGTTGTTCTAATTTAAAATGTATCTCACTCCTGTAAGGTACAGCTCTGCTGCTGCCATTACTATTTTTTGGCCTGTCACTGATCTGAAATGTACAGTATACAAGACTCCACTGCACATCACTTTGCTTCATTACTGCAACTGCGATAAAATGAGTTGAATTTCTAGTAATAAAAGGCTGAAAACTGCAGGAAACACAGCAGATTCCAAGTCATCATTCATGCCAAATGCCTAAAATAATTTATAGCCACAAACTTCTTTGTATGTTCCGTCATGTGCACCTTTATATTCTACATTGACTTTAAAAACATATTCCAAACAGGCCGAGACAATGAAATTATTACTTTTTTCATTTCTTTTTTTTTACCATGCATCTCGCTTCTCTTTAAGGAAAATTACAAGCTTGAGAATGGCAACTGTTACAATGTAAAATGACTCTTTCCAAGCAGGTGTCAAAAATAACTGAAGGAAAGACCAGCAGCTTATAGCTAAGAAATATTGTGTGCATATTTAGGGTCATCTTTAGAATGAACATGCCACTATGAATCATCATGATAATTTTCTTTCAACTTGTTCTACTGTGCATTCTTTCTTTCATAATGTGAGTCTTCTGCTCAGGTACATTTCCACAGCAGCTTCAAACAAAACAATTATCGCTGATAGACTCTGTGTATTTTTTTTAATGACAGAAAGATATTCATGCTAATAACATTCATCCTTGTAGCGTCTGAAGCACTAAGTATTTTAACATAGGCATGAGAAGAATCCGGAGAACCTAAAGAAAGCTCAAACAGATAGTGAATGAGCTGGGAGTCAAATCAAGAACAAAGACACTGAGTGTCCATTTTCTTTGAAACGTATACCTGTTTTTTTCATATCTTGGTCCTTCTATCAGCAAAGATCACAACGAATCAGGATATATCAAGCCATTAAATGGCACTTGTTTCTAGTGTTTGCATTCTCTTATACTTCAATAAGAAGGGTGGAACTTATTTGTATCTTCAGTTGCCATATTCAATTTGTAGCAAACAATGTCTAAGGATTATGCTTTCTGATATGCCATTATTCACACTATTGTTGTACTCAGCTCGTCTTTTATGGACTTCAGTCCGTCTTTTACCCTGCATTAGATAAGTCAGCCTCTGTCATTCACTTCCCTGCTGAGCCTCTTCTCACTACAGGTGGTCCATTCTCAATATGCTTGTGACACTGTTGTGTGCATAGGTTTTCTCTACCTGGCGCAGTTATGATGGTGTGTCTGCTGACCACTACACTGCCATGTTAAAGCCACTTGCGTCTTTAGTCATGTTTATTCTAGCTCTAAAATACACAATTTTTTCACATCTGCCTATTTGTTTAAATGGTGCTGCTATATTTATAAATATGATGCTGTTATGGAGTGATTTGTTAATTAGGTTGACATGACATTCATACACACACATATTGTAATGTATATACTCTGTATATATGTGCATTTATATGTACAGTATACATGCACATATTTATATATATATAGATACACATGAAAATCAAAGTATCAAGATGATAATAGATTTCAGGAAATCCAGCACTGCTCACCCACCACTCACCATCAACCGTGCTGTTGTTGAGAGGGCCAAAAACACCAATTTCCTGGGATTCCACATCACAGACGACCTTTCTTGGTCCCTCAATTCCACGTCCATAACCAAGAGGGCTTGGCAGCGTTTGCATTTTTTGCAGAGATGGAACTGAGCGAGCCTCCACCCAAACTGTCCTCACCACATTTTATAGGAGTACCACTGAAAGTCTGCTGTCTAGCTACATCACTGTCTGGTACAGGAACTGTAATGTTTCAGACTGAAACACACTACAATGGGTAGTGAGAACAGCTGAGGAGGCTATTGGTGCACCTCTACCTCCCTTGACAGACATTTACCAAACCTGCTGATACAGCATAACAGATCTAGTAACATTGTGAAGGACCATTCCTACTCATTGCATGCACTCTTCTCAATTCTACCATTTGGTAAACAGTATCGAAGCTTCCATTCTGGTTGTGCAAGTCTGAGTAACAGTTTCATACCACAGGCCATCAGAATTCTAAATGCACAAAAATGTCTAGCTCCTGCTTAACCAGTGTCATTCCAGTATACTGTACTACTTCACTTTATGTTTTATATATGTAACATATTGCACTTTGGACTTTTTCAACAGCACCTGCATTTTACCTTCTGTTTACTGTTACAACAGGCACACTTATGTTCTGTTATGTGCATTTGATAACCTTATAACTTACCACTCACTCAATGTGGTTCAATGTTGCAAACTGCCTGTGTTTAATATTATACTTATGGCACAATATTACTTATTCTGGGAGGTTTAAACCCCTCTCACATTATACAATTGCATTGTTGTATTATTTTGATGCATTTTGTTGTATGTTGTTACACGTTGCATTGTGGCTCATGGAGATACGTTGTCTCATCTTACTGTGTACATGTACACAGTTGCTAATGACAATAAAGTTACCTTGATAACTTGATTGAAGTGAAGTAAACATGGCATTGACTGATGTCCAATTGTTAGCTGTTGGTTGTGGAGGGTCTGTGACTAACTTTAGTTAAATGTTTCATTTTTAAAATAAGTATCTGACGGAGTGTTAAAAATCTCTATGAAAGTCTAAAGGTTAAGTTATTTGATGCTTCAGACCATGAAGTGGAGTAGGTCTGAGGATTTGATGTTAAAGGACAGTATTGAACCATTTTCATGTGCAGTTAATGCAGCAGTGAGGTTTTCACTTTTACGGTGAACTTACCTTCAGCGGTGTCAGAAGTGATCTGCTGTACAACCAGCTTGTGCATGTGCCTATCCCAATGTTTGATTAAATAGTATTAGAAATCCACTTTATTCTCAGGATCACCTATTGGATGAGTAAAAGAAAAAAATGTAAGCCGAAGTAACATAGATAGGTAAGATTAAAATGGTAAACCAATCTGTAATTGAAGTCGCACAGAATGTTTCTCAGTTTTAAGACTGAAGAGTTCATAAATTCGCCAATACTTTTCATTGGGAGTTTTTGAATTTTTAAAAATTACAACAGCGTGATCTGTTCAAGTGATTTCAGTGAAAATGTAAATTTCTATATACATTTTCTTGAAGAAAAAGTGTGCAAAATGTCAACAAAATCAGTCCAATGGGTGCAGAAATGTGGACAGACAGATGGACAGATAGACTAACATGGCAAACACAATAGGTGCTTCTTACATTATATACAGTTTTAAATGGTGGAAATGTACTTAGTTAAAGAAGAGGACTTGTACTCTTTGAGGATGGAGATGAGGAGTGTCAAGATGTTGTCTGCTACATTCTTTTCAGGCAGCAAGAAGACAACCATAAGAAGTCATTCTCCATTTTGATTTCAGTTCATTTAAACCAACTAAGAAAACGCAAAATGGTACATGAACATTCCATCTGCTGTTAATCATAGCCAATAATGATAATGTGTTGCAAGTATGCATTAGGTAAGGTGTTTTTTTCTTCAGGGACTCTGTATTTTGATACACTTGCACACAATGGGAATTTTCTTGTCTGAAAGAGGCAATACAGGTAGTCCCTAGGTTACGGACACCCGACCTACAACATACGAACGGGGCCACAGCTGCGACGCATGCACCTCAGTAACTGCTGCTCCGTCATCTTCGGCCCGGGGACACTGCAAGCGGTGGCTGGATGGAGGCTGGAGGGGGTCAATTTCGCTGCTCGCACAGTGTAGTGTCCGTCGGGCGGCACCCGACGGCAAGCGGTTTCACTGCCCGCCCCCCGCTGCAAGTGGTGACCCTGTTGTGGCTGAACAGAGGCCATTGAGGGTGAACGGGGAGGCAGGGGGTAGCATTGTAGTGTGCCTCGGATGGCTGCATGTTGAATGGGGGCAGCGGGACACTGCAGGCAGCATACTGTAGTGGAGGTGACTGTGATGTGGGCTGGTGATGAACCACCCCTCGCTGCCCCCATTCATTCTCAATAGCAAGCCTGCTTGTACTGTTACGCACATAGCAGGAAGTTGTCTCTTGTCAGTACAGGGTGGTCCAGATCTAATTTTGCAGATCCAGATCGTCTGGATGACGATTCCAGTTCGGCGCGAAGACGTCATTTCGCACACTTCTCGATGGTCCGGGATTTTTCGGGTGATTTTCTATGTAATAAACTGAATAAGTTATAGCGTAATGAAAATTGCATAATTAGATCAGGACCACACTATACATCAGAGGTGTTGACAACTGCTGCCTAATCTGCTGTGATAGTGTGTACAGTGCTGTACAGAAGAGCTCATCTTAACCTTTTGTCTTCACCCTTCAAAAATGTCTCTGAAACACAAATCTGATGCAAGTGCTGGTGCTACAGTAAAGAAGAGAAAAACCATCACCACTGAAAATAAAGTAGAACTAATAAAAAGGTCAGAAAGAGATGAAACTCCATCATTCATTGGCAGAGCACTTGGTTACAGTCGGTCAACAATAACATTTATTAAAGTAATGTACCTGTTCCGACTTACATACAAATTCAACTTAAGTACAAACCTACAGTCCCTATCTCGTACGTAACCCGGGGACTCCCTGTACAGGCCTTTTTTTTGTGAGAAACCACATTAGATAGCTGACAAAAACAGAAGAAGCTGAGCCAGTTTTGAATTCAAGAGTCAATAACTGTCAAAATATAAAAAGGAACTGACAGGCACTATAAAAGTATATTATTAAAAATAAGGCTAAATTCAGCAGACCAGTAGTTAGAGAGTTGTGATCCTAGCCATCGTAAAGATTCAAGCACTAATAACCAAGGTTAACAAAAGCTGGGAAAAATTATGACAGGCTGGTCTCATTGTCACAAATCAATTCTAACACAAGGTAGCTGGCAACAACTAAAAGTCTATCTTACATTGTTGTGTCAACGTTTTATTTAAGCCCTAGCAGCCTTGTACATGTTATACAAATTATGTGATTTCTCATAAACATTTTCTTCAACAGACTGACAGACTTTTTCCTTTGTTGCACACCAGCACAACTCCACTAGTAATCTACTATAAAAAGGCAGAGCAGGTTATCTGGAAATAATTAGATAACCACAGAGTATCTGATATAAATTATAATGTCATACAAAATAAGAAGTTAATTGTGTATCACAGCCTGTATGACATTATGATTTTAAAGCTACCTTAAAGTAACAATTTTTAAAAATTAATCTCAGAGATTTCCTCTTTGCCTGTACAAATCTTAATATGTGAGCTTAATTTGTAAATATTTGATCCTACTAACTTTCCATCTCTCTTTAACATTCTTAGTGATTTTGACATACACCATCTCTACTCTTTATTGATGGCTGAAACTTGTACTTCTTTTTTATATTTATTTCAATTACCTTAAAGACCACATTCCAATATAAAAACACTAATAATCCGTTAAAACATATGATCAATACATTACCAAATGTTAAATTGCAATTAATTATAATCAACCCTTAAATCCACACCCCTACCCAGTTCAGAGAGCTATATGAACAAAAGGCCTCAGATGGTTGGATGGATAGTTAAACATCATAAGGAAAACAGAGCAGAGGCAAAGGCATAGGCAGTGTAATCTGCCTATTTTGGAATAGCATTCATAAATTCCTGCCCAACTGCCAAAAATGTTTTTAACAAGGTAAATGTAAATTTAATTTTCTTCTACTTTTAGGTAGTATAATGCATTTAACTTTGAGTTAATGAAAGGTGTGTTATTTTATCAGTATGCTGCTGCTGAAGAATGTGAATTTCCCATCTATCTATCTATCTATCTATTCTTCCAGGTTAAGCAAAATTAATGGACATGAAACTAATGTAGTGCAGAAAATTAAAATGAATTTATCACAACAAAATCTGTATTATTATACATTGTCACTTCACACAATGCTGTTAGAAAAGACTGACAGTATCTGACAGATAGGTCAATATTTTCCTCAAGATTTGTCTTACCCTAAGTTCTTGTCTATAAGCCGGACTCATGTATTAGCTGGAGACCAAAAATCATACGAATTTTTAAAATAAAATCGTATCATAGATAAGCCGGACTCATGGATAAGCCGAACGTACTATAACCTATAACTAATAGAAGGGAGGGAGGTCAGTGGTCTCACTCGCGCCCATTTAATTTCTTTAAGGGGGGAGAGAGTGTGAGATATTGCCGTCTCTCTCACTCCCCGCATGGCGCGGTTGGAGCGGCCGGAGCGCGTTCTTTCTGCTCTGGGCGTCGCCGAGTCAACACGAGCGCGTAGTGGTCATTTAAATTGCGATTTTATATGTAAGCATATTTAAATATATATCGCGGATTTCTGCGGACAATGGGTCTTTTAATTTCTGGTACATGCTTCCTCAGTTGGTTTGCCCAGTTGATTTCATACAAGGGACGCTATTGGCAGATGGCTGAGAAGCTACCCAACTTACTTTTCTCTGTCTCTCTTGCGCTGACTATCTGTGATCCTGACGTATGGGGATTGAGCAGGGGGGCTGTTTGCACACCTAGACGATACGGACGCTCGTCTAAAAATGCTGAAAGATTATCTTCACGTTGCTATCTTTTGTAAAGCTGATTCCTGAAAAGACATGCTGCACAGTGCTTCGCATACTTAAAAGCTCGAAGGGCACGTATTGATTTTTGACTGAAAAACAAACTCTCCCTCTCTCTCTCTTTGTCTGCTCCTGACAGAGGGGGTGTGAGCTGCCGCCTTCAACAGCTTTGTGCCGCGGTGCTTCGCATACTTAAAAGCCAAACAGACATATTGATTTGTTTGCTTCACTCCTTTGAAGAGGAAGATATGTTTGCATTCTTTTAATTGTGAGACGGAACTGTCATCTCTGTCTTGTCATGGAGCACAGTTTAAACTTTTGAAAAAGAGACTTATGTTTGTTTGCAGTGTTTGAATAACGTTCCTGTCTCTCTACAACCTCCTGTGTTTCTGCGCAAATCTGTGACCCAAGCATGACAATATAAAAATAACCATATAAACATATGGTTTCTACTTCGCGGATATTCTTATTTCGCGGGTGGCTCTGGAACGCAACCCCCGCGATGGATGTATAAGCCGGACTTATGTATAAGCCGATATTCTATTTTTTCATTTTCACAACTTTTTTCCTTAGATAAGCCGCGGCTTATTGACAAGAACTTAGGGTAATTTAGGACAGACCCAAAACATAGTCAGGCAGCTGTTTGAGGGCATTGTTCACAGGGTCCAGTCCCCGATATACCGTATTTTGGATTACTTAAATGTTGAATAATGGTCAGGTCATTATTCTGATGTTGGATAAAATAACATCATTCTGCAAAAAAATCATAAATATTTCTATGTGTTTTGCCTATCTGTGGTAACTCATCAATATTCATGAGTGGGACAAAGCCTGCAACCAAAACACACAATTTTGAGTAAACAAAATGCAATCAAGCCAGTTTTAGAGCAAACTGAAAATGAGCTTTTAGTGATGACAATGTGAATTTGTCATTAGAGATTGAGACCAATTGTCATGATACACCTTGAGACTTTAGTCTCGTAAAGCTGCAGCAGAGTGCAGTTTCTACATGGCAAAAGGGAAAAAGTATTACAATCAAGTGGAAGCAGAAGAAAACCATTAGCCCCTAAAGCACAATGCAGCAACTATCAATGTTCGTGTCATGGGAAATGTGATAATCACTAAGCCATACACTGCAGTAGCCTACAATAACACAAGGAGCAGCACACTATCATGTAGATCAAGCACTGACATTCTACTCTTTCATACGCAAACAACTGAAAACATAAGAACAGTGTTCAAAGAATTGCACTTCTGTAGTCCCGATTGCAACATTGGGCTGGTGGTAGTTACTGTTTCAAAACATATCTCACAAAGGATATGTACTAAACCTGGAAACGTATTGCAGTGGACACTAGATATACCTTTCTTAATGTGTTTATGTTGAAGCTTTGGTATTTACATGTTTCTGTTACATGTAATAAAATCTTTTTCTTTCTAAAACTTTTTTTCCAGTACTTTTTTTAAATTGAATTTATTAAAAGCATATAACATTCCATACAATCAAATCAAAATTAACAAAACTAAACTAAAATCAAATCATCCCCCACCGGAAGGCCAACAACCAGAATAAAACTAGAGTATTAAAGAGAGAAAGGAGTCTTTTTCTAATTTGGAGATATTGGAAAAATTGTGTTGATGGGAAACTAAATTTGCAGTGTAATTGATCATAGGATGCAAAGAAATTATTTATATATCAAATCCCTAAATGATTTAATCGCATATGTTTTCCAAATATTAAAAACTGTGCAAGGTCGAGAGGGTGGAAAAAGGTGGTTATCTTTTAGAGGTGCCACAGATAATATATTCTCTAATTTAAAGTGCTTCCTACATTGGTTTCATATTCTGTGTGAATGATGGAAAATTAGGTTGTTAGTATATTGACGATACCTTATATTTACTGATGTACAAAGCAAGGAACATAAAGAAGTACTGCAGGATTTCACTTCTATTATAGAACAAGCCTCTCTGTGTTCATCTATTTGTATCAATGTCCAGGTTTTTATAGCTTGTATGTTTGCCGCCCAGTAATAAAATTAAAAATTAGGTAGAGTCATGCTGCTTTCTGATTTAGTTTGTTGTAGGGTCGCCTTTTGAATGCATGGATTTTTCGAATTCCAAATAAATGAGGTTGTGATTAAATCTAATGTCTTAAAAAAAACATTTGTTAATGTATATGGGAAATTTTTGAAATAGGAACAGAAGCTTAGGGAGAATATTCAGCTTCCATCCATCCATTGTCCAACATGCTGAATCCGAACACAGGGGTCTGTTGGAGCCAATCCCAGCCAACACAGGGTGCAAGGCAGGAAACAAACCCCAGGCAGGGTGCCAGCCCACTGCAGGGCACACACACCAAGCACACACACGGGACAATTTAGAATCACCAATGCACCTAACCTGCATGTCTTTGGACTGTGGGAGGAAACTGGAGCACCCGGAGGAAACCCACACAGACACGGGGAGAACATGCAAACTTCACGCAGGGAGGACCCGGGAAGTGAACCCAGGTCTCCTTACTGCGAGGCAGCAGTGCTACCACTGCGCCACCAGGCCAGATATTCATATTCACCATGTTAATTCTTCCTGCTAAAGTAAGATCGAGGGTAGACCAACTATGCACATCTTGTTTAATTTTATGTAAACAGCAAAATTTTGTTGAAAAAGAGCTTTATATTTACTTGTGATGTTGACCACTAGGTATTTAAAGTGAACTGCAATAACAAAAGGGAAGGTGTCCAATCTAATGTTGTTTGCTAGAGAATTTACTGGAAAGAGCACACTTTTGTTCAAATTAATTTTAAGTCCAGATATCTTTTGAAATTCTGCGAGTTCTATAGGCACAGAATTTGGTTGGTCTGATATATACAGTACCATATCATCTGCATGCAGTGATATTTTGTGTTCAAATCCTTCTCTGAAAATCCCCTTTACCTCTGATGCATTTCGAAAGTAAACAGCCAATAGCTCAATGGCGATTGCAAATAGCAGTGGTGACAAGTTTTTTTCCAATACTAAAATCTCTTCAAACATCCCAAAGATGAATCATTTCAGTTGACTGCTGACTATAAACTAGCCTAGTGTATTCTAGTGTGCCATGTGAAAAAGTGGCATTCTGTAAACAATTTCTTAACTGCTTTACTCCTGAAGCTACCAATACAGGCTCTAATGGAGAAACTGCTTTCAGTAAATCGATGAAAGGATGAATAGAGCATTATGTTTGTGAAGTTTGCACTATCTCCATGTGTCTGTATGTTATCTTTTTCTAACTTTTTTTGTTCTTTTCCTCTAACATTCGTGACATGGGAGTGTTTGGTTAATTGGCAAATGAGTTAGTATGAACTTGATTGAGTATGTTTAATAATTAATGAGTGGATGGACAAAAAGCCATATTCATTAGAGAATGGATATCTAGTATAGTGTGTTGGGCATTATTGAATGAACTGACAAGTGTTTGGGGATCTGCATTTGTAACAACAACAATAACATTTATTTCTATAGCACATTTTCATACACAGAATGTACAATGTAGTGCCAGTCCAGAAAGGAAAATGTCACTGCTGCACTAAACAATAAAAATATGAATGTCTTGCCACAAATGAATTAAGGGACAACTGCAAAGGGCTTTGTCTAAACAACTCTTTAATCAAAACATAACAACACTGCATGTCTCCAAACTAGTAATTATGTGGATGACCGGCCTCCCCCCACAGATAGGAGTTTATCACTTACAGTGGTGTGAAAAACTATTTGCCCCCTTCCTGATTTCTTATTCTTTTGCATGTTTGTCACACAAAATGTTTCTGATCATCAAACACGTTTAACCATTAGTCAAATATAACACAAGTAAACACAAAATGCAGTTTGTAAATGGTGGTTTTTATTATTTAGGGAGAAAAAAAAATCCAAACCTACATGGCCCTGTGTGAAAAAGTAATTGCCCCCTGAACCTAATAACTGGTTGGGACACCCTTAGCAGCAATAACTGCAATCAAGCGTTTGCGATAACTTGCAATGAGTCTTTTACAGCGCTCTGGAGGAATTTTGGCCCACTCATCTTTGCAAAATTGTTGCAATTCAGCTTTATTTGAGGGTTTTCTAGCATGAACCGCCTTTTTAAGGTCATGCCATAGCATCTCAATTGGATTCAGGTCAGGACTTTGACTAGGCCACTCCAAAGTCTTCATTTTGTTTTTCTTCAGCCATTCAGAGGTGGATTTGCTGGTGTGTTTTGGGTCATTGTCCTGTTGCAGCACCCAAGATCGCTTCAGCTTGAGTTGACGAACAGATGGCCGGACATTCTCCTTCAGGATTTTTTGGTAGACAGTAGAATTCATGGTTCCATCTATCACAGCAAGCCTTCCAGGTCCTGAAGCAGCAAAACAACCCCAGACCATCACACTACCACCACCATATTTTACTGTTGGTATGATGTTCTTTTTCTGAAATGCTGTGTTCCTTTTACGCCAGATGTAACGGGACATTTGCCTTCCAAAAAGTTCAACTTTTGTCTCATCAGTCCACAAGGTATTTTCCCAAAAGTCTTGGCAATCATTGAGATGTTTCTTAGCAAAATTGAGACGAGCCCTAATGTTCTTTTTGCTTAATAGTGGTTTGCGTCTTGGAAATCTGCCATGCAGGCCGTTTTTGCCCAGTCTCTTTCTTATGGTGGAGTCGTGAACACTGACCTTAATTGAGGCAAGTGAGGCCTGCAGTTCTTTAGACGTTGTCCTGGGGTCTTTTGTGACCTCTCGGATGAGTCGTCTCTGCGCTCTTGGGGTAATTTTGGTCAGCCGGCCACTCCTGGGAAGGTTCACCACTGTTCCATGTTTTTGCCATTTGTGGATAATGGCTCTCACTGTGGTTCGCTGGAGTCCCAAAGCTTTAGAAATGGCTTTATAACCTTTACCAGACTGATAGATCTCAATTACTTCTGTTCTCATTTGTTCCTGAATTTCTTTGGATCTTGGCATGATGTCTAGCTTTTGAGGTGCTTTTGGTCTACTTCTCTGTGTCAGGCAGCTCCTATTTAAGTGATTTCTTGATTGAAACAGGTGTGGCAGTAATCAGGCCTGGGGGTGGCTACGGAAATTGAACTCAGGTGTGATACACCACAGTTAGGTTATTTTTTAACAAGGGGGCAATTACTTTTTCACACAGGGCCATGTAGGTTTGGATTTTTTTTCGCCCTAAATAATAAAAACCATCATTTAAAAACTGCATTTTGTGTTTACTTGTGTTATATTTGACTAATGGTTAAATGTGTTTGATGATCAGAAACATTTTGTGTGACAAACATGCAAAAGAATAAGAAATCAGGAAGGGGGCAAATAGTTTTTCACACCACTGTATGTAATAATCATGTGTTTTCACCCAACAAGCATATCTACAGTATTCATCCACATGTCTAATGTAAAGTATTTACTCTTCTGTTCCAAAAGGAAGTTTGTCTTATTATCTTTTAGCACACTGTATATGTGAAGCATTACATTTTAAAAAATTGGCTCATAATGTACAATAAGAGCTAGTAATAGCAGTAACATATTTTACGATACATAACTCAGTGCTTATCCAATTGAATCTAGAACTCAATGATCTCAAGTTATTTGGTAACTGTCACAGCTGAGATTTTGGTGAAGAAGGTCAGCTGAGTGATCTTTTCTCCTCTTTCATAGCTGTTTATATAATAGGCAAACTGCAGCTGTTCATTTCAGATGATTAATTCACTGAGGTTCCAGGTTGAGTTCATATCATCACTCACATATGAAAATGACAGTTCATTATAAACAGCGGTCCGGCTTGTGCAATTGCCGGCAAGGAATTAGATCTTTGATTTGATTTGTTATTTTAATTTGATGGACAAATGTCAATTGAGAATAATAGCCTACTGTTTTTGCTGATCAGGTAAACAGCGCTGTGCTGTTTTGATCTACTCACTGTATAAACTAAGATTTACACTTATTAGCGCATAATGTACACTGAAAATGTTTTATATTCTTCAGTAATGTAACTCACAGTTTTCAAACAATGAAAATCTATAGTATCAGGCAAAAACAAAATAAAACTTTTTCAAAAACAAAGAAAACAGAAGTGGACTGCCTCATTGATTATCATCTAGTGACACTCACACCAATTATGATAATGTGCTTTGAGAGACTGCTGTTAGGGAATACTAAACATTATAAACATAATAATCTGTGCCAATCCACAAAGAAGGACATATCCTTTTTACTTCATACCGTTTTGGGACACCTGATGCCTTTTTATAGACTGTAGCTTAGCATTTAATACTGTTTTACCATTAGAGATGATCACCAGGCTGTTAGACTTGGGACATAGTGCCACTCTGTAACGTCCTAACTGGCAGGCCCCAGCATGTATGGTTTGACAGTATTACTTCATTCCCACTGATCCTCAGCACAGGCTCACAGGCTGAGTCTCCTGTTTTACTACTTGTTTACCTACAGTATGACTGTCTTGCCATACACAGTCCCAACTGCATCATTAACTTTAAATCTAATGACACCACCAAAAGCCTGATCATTCATAATGATGAACTGTTTCCAGAGAAGAGGTTTGCTTTCTAACCTCTCCCTTAAAGTCAACAAAACCAAGGAACATGTTGTAGACATCTAGAAACAGGAGGCACAATTCCATCTGCGTAAAAGGAGGTGCAATTAAAAGGAAAAGCAGCTTTATGTTTTTTGGAGTCATCCTCATTGATGGCCTGAAATGGATTCAGTACGTCTTAGCTATAATCAAGCAGGCTCACCAATGCTTTTACTTGCCAGAAATTTGTGGAAAGACCCAATGTCTCAAATCAGATCTCACCAACTGTCCGTCCTCACCGGCTGAATGACATCCTAGTACATGACCTGTTCACTTCAGGATTTGAAGTGAAAACACTATAGAACATGATGACATTGGAACAAAGTGTTACTTACACACAGTTCTGCACTGTCCGAAACACATATGTCACATAAACAGTGTTGTTAAAGACTTTAGCAGTCTTGTCTAGTAACTTTTCTTGCTCTGCTCCATTTTGGGAATTGGTACAGGACCATTAGATCTCATAACTCACTATTCAGGGACAGCTATTATCCTCAGGTCTACTCAGCAGCCACTCATTCTAACAAATTGATGAGAGTACCAAGTTTGTACTTCTTGTATATGTTGTTTAAACTTGCATTTAGTGTATGATGTTGTATTCAGTGTTAATTGCTGGAATTGTACTGCCAGGGGCTGGGAACTTGTTCCTTTCTCAGTTAAGTCAATCAGGGTGAAGAAAGATGCTCTTGACAGTAGGCTACTATGACAGTTATTCCTGGGTAAAGTCTTAAGGAATTATTCTAATAAAAGTAGTGGAGCACAATCCTGGCTCAAACTGTGCACTGTATATACCCAAAGGTCAGTAAGTGTATGAATAGGTAAATAAAAGTAGCAGATGAAAATTAACATTATATAAAAGAAAACTGGACATTTGAAAAAAGGTATTTTATGTTTTCAAGAAAAGGGGCCCCAAAAACTTTTTCCACAAAAAAATACAGTACTGTAATCCCTCACTTATCACGGGAGATAGGTTCCAAGGCCGACCGCAATAACTGAATTTCCGCGAAGTAGGGACACCATATTTATTTAATTATTTAACGTGTATTTGGACGTTTTTAAACCCTCCCTGTATTGTTTACAACCCACCCTTTACTCTATTAATAACAGGGACAACTGCTAAGCAATATGAAATCGGTAGATAAGTTTACACTTACTGTATAGCGAAGTACATGTAGCAGCTTGTAGGTGGTCATGACGTCATCGACCTTCTTGCAAAGATTCCTAAAGCAGATTCCATACAGACTACTGCCTTATCACGTCCACTTGCAACTCGTTTTGCGCCCTGGTTAAAGGACACTGTGGCCGTAGATCTTATATGCTTTTCCTCCTTTTTAAATAAAAAGAATCGTGGACTCATTGATGCTGTAATGGTGTAGCTGTTCCCTTCCTTCAACATATCCAAAACGTTTACCTTTTCTGCAGTCATTTGCATCTTCTGTTGGCGCTTGGACACGGCCCCTGAATCAGTAGCACGTTAATGCTGAATGAGTGAGATGAGACTTCCTGGTTAATGCAACACTCCGTCGCTGAGCCAATCAGCAGCACACAGGAACTTAACTGCGTGCTCTGATTGGGTAGCTTCTCAGCCATCCGCCAATAGCATCTCTTGTATGAAATCAACTGGGCAAACCAACTGAGATAACAAGTACCAGACGTAAAAAGACGCATTGTCCGCAGAAACCCGCGAAGCAGCGAAAAATCCGCGTTATATATTTAGATATGCTTACATATAAAATCCGCGAAGTCGTGAATCCGCAAAAAGTGAACCGCGAAGTAGCGAGGGATTACTGTATTCAGGAAAAAGTGATTGTGCTATGCACACATGAATAAACATGAACTTGCGTTTGAACTTTAACCAAAAAGACTGTACAAAGTTCTGCTTTTTGGGTTCAAACACAGCAAACATACATTTTGCCTCTCTGCCTCTCAATGAGGTGGCTCCAAAAACAAAAGGGTTATTAAAGCTTCAAATACATAGCTCATTTTGTGTAAAACATATGTCCAAAGTATAAAAGTTTCAAGCTGTGATACACCTAAAAGAATATATGACACAAAAACGTTTTGCATTAAAGCTCAGTTACAGTATGTTTTAATTTAAGTTTATCTTAGTGTTTTTTGTTTTTTCAATATACCTAATATTTCTATAATACCATGATGAATTACAACTTTCTTTAGAAGGGCAGTATACTGGTACAATTATTCTCTGATGCTTCCTAATTCCTTGGGCCAATGTCCAGGTGGCATTTGTGTGCTCTCCCAAAGTAAACTTGGTTCTCGTTGGGCTTAACCTACCTCATTCCAAAAATTGGGTCAACTTTGACTCTGAACTGACCTACTTTGAACAAATGTGCGTAGGTATTTATAAATGTGCCCTTTGATGGAGGACACATGAGACTCCATGGTGTTTGTTGCTCATAGCTTGAGCTTCATCACCTTGTCTCTACCAGAACCCTCCTTTTGACTATTAATCCCTTAATCTATTCCTATAAATTGACAAGTGGCCAATAGACCTCACATGAAGTTTCCTGGCTATGTTTTTTTTCCTACAGACCCTGTAATTAGGAAGGTAAGAGAGGTTTGTCTTAAGGCATTCCTGTTGCATGCAGTTAAGCTGAAATTCAGGGCACTCCGTGATTCTCCAGAGGAGGCTTTCGCAGTTTCTCAACTTTTCTGGGGTCTTTTTTTAAGACCAAGTGTGTATTTCTGGCTACAATTCTGTTCC
Organism: Erpetoichthys calabaricus; assembly: GCF_900747795.2. NCBI lineage: Eukaryota > Metazoa > Chordata > Cladistia > Polypteriformes > Polypteridae > Erpetoichthys > Erpetoichthys calabaricus. The sequence continues at coordinate 223,325,806 of NC_041396.2, forward strand.
AGTTTTGCTTGTGCTTATTTGCAGGTCACATGCTATCTTTAGTTTATTGGGGCACTGCTGCATATGTCATCGTTAACTTCTTTTCATTGTATGTTTTGTATTGACTTTATCTTTTTTGTTCTGAAAATCACTTTATATATCATCACTGGCACTGGGGCATTACCTCACTCTATACTTCTAAATGAGGAAATGAGGTTTAGATGGGCAGGGGACTGGTACAGCATGGCTACCACAGTATCACTTTGGCTCACTATGCGTAGTTTCACATCTATCTCCTCTGTGCTATTGTTGCATTACCTTACTTTTATTAACAAGGATGTAAATTTCTCACATTTCTTGCCACTTTATCTGTTTTTAAGTCAAAGGAACTAGATATGGGGGGGGGGGGGGACTGCTGATTCTCCTGTTTTTTATTACTATTTTAATATGTATGTAGTTTATATGAATGGCAGGGGATCTGCAGCAGTTGATGGAGTGTGGGCTGTTTGGGAGGGAGCCAGAGTTTATGGGGCCTGGGTGATCTGTAGGTGTAATCCTGAGTTGGCAAAACTTTCATGTAAATTATCTGATATTCTAGTCTCCCTTTCTGCCAAGTACTTTATTCTCTGTATCTCTGTTATTTTTATTTTTCCTGTTATTCTTTACTTATATTAATCATGTAATCTTAGTATAATTTCTTGGGACTTCAAGACCTTGAACTTTGGTCCTTGTTGCACAGATGTGTCGGACCTTTTTCAGCATCATCACAGATTCAAGAACTGTGCTTGCTGATACTACTGGTGTGAAAAGAAAATGCTATCAAGTTGCACCTTCGTTTTTCAGCAGCTCCAAGAATTGCTGTGTGCTCATTTTCTTCATGTGATACTTATAAACCAATGTAAGGGGGCAGTTATAAAACTGTTTGCATTTGTTGGTGAGTAATAAGTTGGCATTCTTATCTACATGCGTTTAAACCTAATATTGTGCATTGTACTTTCCAGATCTTGGCAGTTGGCTTAATAAGTTCTATCACTATAAACTGTTAGTCAGAAGTGAATGCAATTCAGTAGCAAATCCACTGTTTGATAACACCTTTGTTTCAGTGCACACTCCACTCCACAGTTTCTTTATGTAAACTCTATGCAGACCATAAGTAAAAGAATTCTTTTTTCTTTCCGGCACAAAATGCAATCACTCATTGTTTATATACTTCTTTTGTACCCTCTAGTCCCATTAGTCTTAAATTCATCTTTTATCTTATCATGTCTCTTAGAGCATCAAGTTTTTTTTTACAGAATTCTGCATCAGTCTTTTAAAGAAGAAGTTTTTTGTAAATAGCTTGGAAACAAATTAGATAGATTTCTTTCATATAACCAGGGCTCAGTGAATAATTCTTGTTTAGGAGGTAGGTGAAGGATTTGCTGAGACTTTACTATAGCCATCTCCTCTCACCAAGCCCGTAGTAAATGCCAGGCCAACTCTGAAATAGAACTAGACTTTCCTACTGAGGAAAACCCATGCCCCCTGTTGGTTGATAAGGATCACAAGCTACCGATTGTTTAGATCTGAGCTCAATGCTCTGTTAACTCAGATGCACTGTTTCTAATCCACCACACTCATTATTATACACCAAGGCTCAGTAAATTACTTGCATTTAGACATACAAATTGGGACACATTTGCCTCAATCCCTGCTATTAGAGCGAAATCAGTCTCAACATCTACTGACTGTCCATCCATCCATTGTCCAACCTGCTGAATCCAAACACAGGGTCACAGGGGTCTGCCGGAGCCAATCCCAGCCAACACAGGGCACAAGGCAGGAACCAATCCTGGGCATGGTGCCAACCCACCGCAGGACACACACAAACACACACACTAGGGCCAATTTAGAATCACCAATCCACCTAACCTGCATGTCTTTGGACTGTGGGAGGAAACCGGAGCGCCCGGAGGAAACCCACGCAGACACATGAAGAACAAGCAAACTCCACGCAGGGAGGACCTGGGAAGCGAACCCGGGTCTCCTAACTGTTAGGCAGCAGCGCTACCACTGCGCCACTGTGCCGCCCTCATCTACTGACTGTCAAACTATTAATACAGATTTACAGTTTTACTTCACTGACTTGTTTTCTGATATTCCTAACTATTCCCTCTTTGACATTAATGTGTTGACAATCTGCCCCTGCCATGTCTCACAGCTGATGAAGCATCTCTCTCTCTGACCAGCCCATCAACTTAAGCTAAACTGAAGGAGGCTTTGGACTCCATTGCCGCAAGTAGGGTTCTGGATTTGGATGGAGTTTCCATGAGAGTGGGTCTTCTTCTTTGGAAATAAGTTAATCATCACCCTTTTTGATTTGATCAAAATTGCCACCTTGTTTCGTCATGTAAATTCCACAGTATATATTACTGTCCGTACTATTTTATTAAAACAAGGTAATGCCAAAATTGCAGACCCCTTGCATTTATGAACTCAGATGGTAAATTTTCTAATGTCTGCAGAAAGTTCATACATTTGTTCACCCTGATCAAACTGGCTGAAGTAGCTCCTGACTAGCTCCAGACGACATTGTGGGGATTTTGCCATGTTATTGTTTCTTTACTAGCTCTCAAAACTCTAGCAACATTCTTATTACTTGATGGTGAGAAAGATGTGGTTCACATGAACTGGCCTTTATAATAGCAAAAGATGAAGATGATGGGATTCAATGCTACATTTCTAAATTTAATCAGAATTATTATTTTGAATCCCTCTCAGCAGCTGGTCTCAGAAATCCTTCCCCACCATCTCCCACCCTTTGCCATTAAAAGGCGCCAGACATAAATTTTATTTCTCCAGTACTCTTTAATCTATGTTGGTGACTTTCTCCTTTATGTAGAGAAAAGCCAAGCAAAATGACACCTTTTATTGGCTAACTAAAACATTTTTAGTTAGCCAATAAAAGGTGTCATTTTGCTTGGCTTTTCTCTACATTCATAATGGCTAACACAGTACAACACCCTAGTACTACAGATATCCTTTATGTAGGTAATGCTTCTTCAGACCTACCTCTTAATTTAAACCTGTTTAAGAATTATGAAAACATCTCAGGAGATGTCTATTTACCTCCGTTTATTTCCAGTTGTTAGAGTTCTATTACTTGTGTTCTATGTGGTTCTGTTAAATTTCCTATGCAATTGTGTCTCGCTTAATGATGTATCTTTAGTCGATTTCATTATTGAGCGTGCTGATGTACAGCCATGGCCAAAAGTTTTGAGAATAGACGCAAATACTAATTTTCACAAAGTTTGTTGCTTCAGTTATTTTAGATCTTTTTGTCAGATGTTTCTATGGTATACTGAAGTATAATTACAAGCATTTCATAAGTTTCAAAGGCTTTTATTGACAGTTATATTAAGTTTATGCAAAGAGTCAATATTTGCAGTGTTGGCCCTTCTTTTTCAAGGCATCTGCAATTCACCCTGGCATGCAACTTCTGGGCCAAATCCTGACTGATGGCAGCCCATTCTTGCATAATCAATGCTTGGAGTTTGTCAGAATTTGTGGGTTTTTGTTTGTCCACCCACCTCTTGAAGATTGATCACAAGTTCCAAATGAAATTAAGGTCTGGGGAGTTTCCTGTCCTTGGACCCAAAATTTCGATGTTTTGTTCCCTGAGCCACTTAGTTATCACCTTTGTCTTATGGCACAGTGCTCCATCATGCTGGAATAGGCATTGTGCATCACCAAATTGTTCTTGGATGGTTGGGAGAAGTTGCTCTCGGACGATGTTTTGGTACCATTCTTTATTCATGGCTCAGGATCGGGGCACAACCAAGGGGAGGGGGTCATGCCTTTATGTCTGTTGTCATTTTCACCATGCTGATTTTGGATTCAAGATGCTGTGTCTGCATTGCTGCATTAACTACGCAGTTTGCAGCAAAATCCCAGCATTTGCCAGCAGCATGCAGTGACTTGCCTTTGTGCCATTTTTCCTGATTAAACATCAAGTATATACCTGACCTGACGTAACCTACTCTAAGCTATCCTACCCTCATGTAACCTAACCTAATATTAACATAATATTTGCACAGTGTTGTGCATGAACTAGTTCAAAATAGCGTGTTCATTGAACAAGCTCATTTTTCTAAGAATAGTGACCTTAATGTAATGTATTTGCAAGTGAAGAACTTGAACGTGAGCTAGTCCAGTTTTATATGACATTCTGGATCTAGTTTCAGTCCAGATTAAATGTTTTGCCTTACCCTGTAGGGGTGGAGCCAAACCCGAATACGGAACTTGGATAAGCACAAATAGTGGATTTTTACAAATATTTATTTCATACAGATTTTTTGCCATTTATTTGTATTCAGAAAAAAAATGTAAAATCAAATAGGCACTGTCTGTGTCTGCCTGCTTGTGCTTAAGCTACACCCCCCGCTGACACGAGCATGTGGTGAAGCTCTGCTTTCGCTTTTAGAAAAACGATATACTTCGCGAGGCCACTTTATTTTTTCCCACTTGGACATGCAATATGTGACACAAATTTTGACCGGTAGCGTAATAGGTTAGTTCACCTACATGCTGGTTCCACAGTCACCATTTGTGTCACACGGTTGGAAATAGAGTGATAATTTATATACATACTTGCATCTATTTAATTTCTTTTTTGACCGTGAGGATATTAGCATATATGGTTGTACGTGTTTGTTGCTTGGTATAACTCAATAAAGTTTATTTAAATAAAAAAGTCTTCATAATTATTGTATTTTTTCAAGAACACTGTAATAGCCTAATTTAAGGCATGCAAAACTGAAAAAAGTAAACTCATGGGTCATTTATTCTCACTCCTTAAAAAGTACAAAATAAACTGAACATGAACTAGTTCAAAATTGAAATAGTGAACTATGAACGTGAATTTATTCATTTTAATCTGTGTGAACTGAACTTTGAGCTAGTTCTTGTGAGGTGTGAACTTGAACAACACTGTACATACATCACCTAAATTAATATTGTGTATTATAATAATTATTACAATAATAATAATAAATCAGTAACAATGTTATTACTGTAATATGACTGCTTACGACTGCATTTCAATGCTATTCAGTTTTATTTATTGAATCTGTATGGATGCTTTGTCGTAACACAATATCATTAGTCAGGATGCTGTTAACTGAGTCATGACTGTATTTGAAAATACAATATTTAATACACAACTGATCGATTATGATAAATAGTGTTATCTTTGATGATCTGGTGCACATTCCAGGGTTGGCTCTTGCTATGTGTCTGATGATACTACAACTGGTGCTTTTTCACTGAACTTTTTTCAGGAACCAGGGACTTTTTAGAAACTAAGCAACTTTTGTAGCATTCTGACAGCATGAACTTGGGCAATTTGTAGTTACAGTGCCTTAGCTCCTGCTGTGGGGTATGTATTTTTCATTCCTCCAGGAACTATCATGGGTGGGGCTGGCACAAGAGATGAATTTTGCTGATCGCTTGACCACAAGTACTAACGTCATCTTACAAATCTGTTAGTAGTTTGGACTTGGATGGAGAATTATCTGTGAAGATGGAGTGCTGCACTTCTCACCACATCACTCTTTATAGTTGTGTCCCTGATGCACACTGCAAAACAATAATCTCCTCCACTAAGTCATGATCGCTTTGAAGCAATAAGTTGGGGAAAAACATGTGAACTCCTGTTCTAGCCACTGCCCAGTGCACGTCAAAGCATTAAGATTCCCATGAACTCCCGAATGTGCCTCCTTTGCATTTCACATATTTTGCATAAAGGTTATAGTTCTTGTTGTATGATGGGAATGCAACACATGAAAGAGGCCAGGGACCACAACTGGCCCAAGGCCTAAATCGTAGAGGAACTCATTTATTCCTGAAAACAAAATTCCTGCGGTGGATAAGCACCTAATATGCACTGGATTATTTCACTGAATTGGAAATGGAACCAAAATCTTAGTGGTGAAGGGTTTTACAGTTATGATGCAATTAATTGTGCTGGCATGTAGGTTTTCAGATCAGTCACATTCACAAAAAATATTTTCATATGGTTTATAATAAAGCTTTACCCTTCTAAGTCATTACACGGGTATTCAGGAAGTTGAAAATGTCAGAGCTTTAATCAGGGATGTCATTCTTTTAAAGAACAACAAACTGATGTAACTTTTTAAGTTCTGTTACTCATTCCACTAAATATGTCCTGTATCATATTCAATAGGTCAACATACATTATGCATTCCATTAAATTTGATTTTGTCTCTTCGTTCAGCTTATGTTATACTGTATTTTCTAAGTTTCTTAAATTAAATAAAAAGACAATAAAACTACCAGCCTGCATCCATTTGAGCAGGGTCATTTTAAAACAATTATCATGAATTAATTACCTCCTATGCATGAGAGAGCTTCATATGCAGTTCCTCTGAATGATATATTTTGATTTATTTTTAATGGATGGTCCTGGGCAACTGTATCAATCAGTCAATCTATATTTATTTTATATAGTACACTTCATAGATCATACCACCACAAATCACTTTACAAAGAAAAATAAGATGAAAATTAAAAATTATAAGATAATTCAATACATGACATATTACAGAGAAGCCAACTCTGAAAAGTCTGTATAAGTAAACATTAAATTACAGTATATAAGATTAATTGAACAGTAAATGTTAAACCAGAAAGAGAACAACAAGAGAGAAGGTTCAGTTACAGAATAAAGTGTTCTTTATAAGCCAACTAAAATGTGTGAAGGAATGGGTAACTTTACATGTTAACATTGAGATGGCTTTGTTATACAGACGTAGAGATGGAGTGTCTGAGAGAAGGAGCCTCTAAATGACATGAACATTGGTCAACTATTGTGTAATAAGTTTGGATTTTTGAAATTTACAGTAATATTAATCAATAGAAGAATTTGGAATGCTGTATGATATTGTATAGGTATGATACAAAATAGGCATGATAGGTATGATGCAAAACGCACATTTTTAGTGATGTGGCTTTGGTTTATTCCAAGTTAAAATTTTTTTTTAAAGCACTGTGTACCAACGGTCTTTATATGAAAACATTTCATCATATTCCCTAAACAAACCAACACCTAGTTTAAAACATTTCAGGATACATTATTAAACTTGTATTTTACACTCTCCAAATTAAACATGTATACTGGTATAATTTCTAGCATCCTTGCATTTGGCCAGTTTTGACTGAGAATTCAGTTTGGGGGAAGAGAACAAGAACAGAATAATCTTTAATCTAAAACTACTTATGGCAGCAATTAGAATCACAATTCTCAGAAAAACCATTTCCCAAAATATATTAATTATTCTTGTAGTAATTAATTTTAGTTGAACAGTTCTGCAGGTTTGTGGTTAAAAAAATCTAAAGATATTAATTGAACATACAGTATGAACATATTTTTTGCACCACCTACTAAAAACACAGTTAAAAGAAGTTAGTTGACCACCGGGAACCACAGACTCATAGTTCAGCAGTAATATCTCAAATTATGAATAGTTCTTGCGAACATTTGTCTTGACTAATAGTCTATATATTTATCAGTATATACTGTATATTTAAACATCTTACCTTCTTTGGAAACCAAAATTAAAAATTTCCACTCATCCACATACTAAGTCCCAAATGAGGCACATTAACTGTATGGTGAAGGAGCATCAGTTGTGGCACTATGGTTATGTGGTGCGATTCCCCAGGGGTGATCCAGCTCACAGGATCCTCATTGTTGAAGACCCAGGTGGCTGGACTAGGCCAAGGTGACGCCTATGTAACACCTGACTGCGGCAGACAGATGGTCTGGGGTGGGGAGATGGGATTGGACCACGCATCTGGGGGGTTGCCAACCAGGATCCCAAGCTGTTTTGTCATGTGGTGGGTGCGGCAACATGCTGTACATGTGCATGCTCCCCAACCTAACCTGACATGAGAGTCTAGTCAGGAGCATTAATCAGAGAATTGGAATTAATAAGTCTTGTTTTAAATGCTGATACTGATTGAGCAATCCTTACAGGCACGCCATTCCATAGTTTAGAGACTGTTTAGCTAATGGCTCTGCCATCTATAGCAGAGTGATGTTATTCCTTAAACCTAATAAGGTCTGCATATTTTGACTGCAGTTTGAACTTTGGAATGTAAGTATTTATAGGCTTTCTTATGTCTACTGCTTTATGTAAAAGGATAGTGTAGAGATAGAAGAACAGGAGTAATATGTTCATAGAATTTTGTTCATGTTGTGATCTTTTTGGTGACATTTCTGAATTACTGCAAGCTAAAATTAGAATGTTCTGAACAGCCTGTGAATAAAGAATTTCAGTTATCATTCTACTTGAAACTGTTAGGATTTCCAGACCCAAGAAAATGAAAAGAGCTTCAATATCAAAAACTAGGTCATAAGACACCAAAGATGAACTTGGAATAAAAATCATCCTTGTCTCAAACTCAGCAAGGCAGGCTTACAGTTTACATGGGCCTACAAGAAGGGTAAAGATTTTAAAGAAAAATATTTTTAAAGGGAAAGATTAAGACCTCTAAAATAAACCTCTTGCCCATGAAAACAAAACAAGGTATCTTTAGTATGTATTTTTTATCATCAAACAATATCAAAATAAACCAAGAACACAGAAAAATATCTAAATAAAAAAAATGTAAAAATTCAAGAACAAAAATAAAATAATTCTCAATACTAAATAAGCCATAAAAGCCAATTCAGTGGAAACTAGTAATGAATGAAACTGAATTTGCAATGAAACTGTGTCACATAAATTCACAAAACAAATTTTTTTTTGCTTCCTGCAAAATTTGCACCATTCAAAAATGAAGATATGAGTTAATTTCTTCTCTGGAAGCCGTCTGCTTCTCATTTAGTATGTAAATAAATATCTCTAGTGAAAAATATTCACCAGAATCGTTTCCTGCCTTGAGTAGACATTTTGCTGAGCCATCAGGGAAGTGTTGTGTTTGTACTGGTAAGAGGACACCCAGTTTGCCTATTATGAATACAATTTTGGTGACTGCGATCCTAAGGCTGCATCAGATACAAAAATGGAACTTGAAGCTATATGGCGCATGCAGTGTATGAGCACTTATCTGCAGGAGTTAAGAAACAGTAACGGATGGTTTCTAGGTAACAGGAGAGGATAGCAAGTTTCCCTGTGGAGAAAACAAAATAATGTGCACAATGGTACAATTTGGTATGATTTTATGTGAAAAATTTGTAGCATGTGTCACAATTTTTATGTGCTATAGTACTATAACCCTGCAGTGATGTAAATGAAAGGTATAAATAGAATTGATTTTACTGGTAAGTAAGAAATTACCTAAGTCATGCAGTTCTACAAAAATACAACCAAAAACAAAAGTGTGAACAAGTCTTTAGGGCACAATATTCCCTGTTTTATTCACCAAAAAACCTTTAAAATCTCCCAAAAACTCTTTTAAGTGAGTCTCAGTTCTTGCATTTGTGAAATCGGCAACAAGACACATTTTGTGTCATTTTATGTGACGCTATATGTGAAACAAAATTTCCCTGTTCGCTAATCAATAATAACAACAAAAGCAAGTCACAAAAATGAAGAGAGGAATCAGGAACAAATGCCTATAGCCAAAACAAAGAAATATGTAAATGATGAAAAGATCAACAAAGATTTACAATAACGTGGAAGCACAAGAGGAAGCCAAACAACAAAAGCCAGAGCAATTACTAAATGTCTCAGTAGAGAACTGATGGATAATATTTATAGGCCTGATCAGGCATACATGAAAGTCCTAAACAGATAACTAAATGAAAAGGGATCAGGGTAAAGTTATAAGTACAGTGGAGCCCCCACATTTGCAGATTTGGTTTCCGCGTTTTCAGTTACCCACTGTTTACAATGGCCCAAAAATATTAAATATGAAATTCCGGAAATAAACAATCGGTGCATTCTGTACACAGCACAAGGAAAAAATGCAGTGCAGCTCTCTGTTTCTGACATTATGTTAGTATAAACCAGCCTTTAGCCTCTGGAGTTCTCACTGTCCACATTCGTTGCTGCATTATCGCAGTGTTGTTCTGAAAATAATCCTTAATTTCCTTAATAATGACCCCAAAGTGCCAAAGTTCATGTACCAATGCTGGCAGTTCTTTGAAGCTTAAGAGATGCTGTGACGTGCTTCCTGTTAGTGAAAACAATGAAGAACAGAGAAGCCAGTGAGTACCCATAAAAGGCTAAGATATTTTTTAAGAAGTAAATATAAAAATGTATTTAAATTGTGTGTATGTGTGTACAAGATATTTTTCATTGCTGCATCGTCCCTTGAGGGTTAAGGTAAAACGTCAGAATCCTGTTCATTCAAGAGAGAGAATGAGAGCGATCATAATAATAAGTATAATAATGTACAATGTATTTTATTATTATCGAACATTTATAATGTCTCATTGTGTCTAATTAATTAATTAAATTTACATACATACATAGGTAGTATGTAAACGAAGAATAACTCATATATAGGGTGGCTGTTATCCTCCGTTTCAGGCATTCAAGATAAGTCTTGAAACATATCACCTGCGGATATGGGGGTTCTACTGTAATTCAAAATACTTGAACAGAGAATAAAGAAGGAGGCAGGGGAAAATTACACATGAAAAATGTAATAAAACAAAAGCACAATCCTAACAAATTAATGAAATTACATTGGCATTGCTATTACCTAAGTGTAAAATAAAGACTGTACCCGTTGTTAGCATGTGTCAATAAAGACAGCATTACTGAATACATGCATGAAATAGTAAAATGTTCGATATTTCATAGAGCGCTATTACTTTCAGCACTTTAGGTTAGCAATTTAATTTAACATTGCACATTAATCAAGAAATCCAAACAAATTAGATGGGAGAATATTAAAACATTATAGTACTAAACTTGGCCTAGGGAAAATGGCAAGGGTAAAAATAGAGAGGTAAAGGAGAAATGTATTGTATTGGATTGTGAATTAATTTTCACAATAGGCACTATATAAGAATTTTACGTGCTTTTGATAATAATTAGAGGACATACAATGTCCCTAAACAAAACTTTAGCCCAGTAAATTTGTATTACAGTCACACCCTGCAACACAGCCCTGGGAATCTCAACTGTAATAAGCTACATGCTTCTGGGGCTACGGATTACAGCCATTCACCTTTCCTTTGGGCCTCACCTAGTTTTCCATCACTGTAAGGACTTCAACAAAGGCCTCCACTTGCATCCCTGCAGGACATGATTTAGGTAGGAAAGTGATCCCTAACCCTTTGATGAGTGAACTTTATTTCATCTTAAACTGTATATATTTATTTTGTAGAGAACATGGCAAGCACTAACAGTTAAATTAATGAAATCATATAATCTGAATGTTTTAAATCAATGTCCTCACAGTAAGATTCATGTTGTAATGACAGCACAGGAAGTCTGAAATGAAGGTTCAGGAAATAAAGATAGAAAAGCAGCTAAGAACAAAGCCAGTAAGAAAGAAATTTGTATTTTAAACAGAGCCCAACACGTGAAGCAGAAATCTAGGTCAAAAAGGATGCAGTGAGACGGATCAGAAAGCAGAAAGTCAAGTACTAATTATGTATCAATACGAGGGACAATAATTGAAGTATGAAACCCAAAATGAGACAAAAGCAAGAGCTCAAATTAGTTTAATAAGTTACACACCAAGTTCTTTGAAAAAATCCAAATAATCTGATGATTTGGAAATGCATGATGTCAACCTTTATCCCATTACGGTGATGACTTCATGACATTTGCACCTTTGATCGCTAAACCTAGAAACAGCTTAGCAACTACACAACAACAGCAGCATTTATAAATAAAAACACTGCATCATGAGAGAAAGAATTCAAAATGAAATGTTCATAAAAAACATATCAGAACAAAAAATAAAACCATCTAATTTCCTGACCTCAGAAACCTCTAACACAACAGCTTAACAATTTTTTGAGAATAAGAAATTACAACAAAAAATTAAAATAAAATCCAACTAGGATACCTGTGAGGTGGTTTGCCTTGAGAGGAGAGAGAGATTGGGAGCATGCACTGATAGTATGTTGCTGCACCCACCACACGACAAACCACCAGGATTGGGACCCAAGTGAAGCCATGCAATGGGTAACACCTCCGCCCCACGCTGGAACACTGTGTGTGCGTTTTTTTGGCTAGAGTGCCAATTCTGTCACCAACCCCCACTTTTTCCCCACAAGTTGGAGGACCTGCTTGTAGGGCTTGATGCAGGTTAGCGTCATACCTTTACGAAGCAATTGCAGGTTAAGGGTCTTGCTCAAGGGCCCAATGGAGTAGAGTCATTTCTGGCAATTACAAAATTTGCAGTCTTTTCTTTCCAAGCCAACTGAGCTGCAAATGATTGGTTTCACCCCCCTTTCTTTTATACAGTGCCTAAATAAAGTAATTCTACTGGAAAAGTTCAATTAAATAAGATGACACAGCAAGTCACATAAAGCAAGAATTGCTAAAATTGGACAACTGATAACTTCTTAATGGTCTTGTTACTCATGCATGAGACCACTCTGATCATTACCATATAGCTAAACAAAACAAAGATTATAGCCATGCTAACTAGGAAAAGTCTCAATCACTAGTTTATATAAAGTGTATTTTATCTGAGCATAAAGCTTGTACAATCTATAGTCATGGCACTATACACAGATTTGCTTTTGTATTTGCATAACTCATCAGCCCTCAGAATGTTATGTATTAGTAATATGCATGCTGCTAACATCCTGCTGAAAACACATGCCCAGGCCAGTCATGTCAAACTCCTGTCACATACAATATCAAACACAATATTAGTCTTTCTATTATGAGCTCTTTCAGTCATTCTTGTTTACATATTTGATTCACTTAAAAACTGCATCTTATTAAAACAATCCTATATTCTTATTTACACATCATACAAATTTAAATTTTATGAGTGTTACTGTCCTATAATATAAAAAGCATAGTTTTTATCCCATTACATATATTATCCCTTTGGGTAAGACATATTAAACAGTTATAGTAGTTAGTACGGCTCTGCAAACTAAGATGGCAGAAACAGACAAGGTGCTTAAGAAGAAGGACACCATCAAATGAAATGTCCATTTGTAATATAGTGAGGAATTACAATACTGAGAACACCAGACTATATCAGTTGTCACATTGGTTAGCGGGAAGAATGTAGTGTAGAGATACATTGAGGATATTGAATTTTAGAGCCTTAGTAGCAGGATCTTGAGGAAAAAGGAAAACAGATGGGAAATCAATGAGTTTTGGTACATTTTTAATTAGCTGTAACCTATTAGCATCTCAGAATAAAGACATAACTATGGTTGAGTTCATCCAGAAAAGACAATCAAATTGTTACAGAGATAACAAATTCATGGCAGGAATGTAATTGAGATATATAAGTTATGTTTAACTTACTTTTTCATTATGGTGCAAACACTCATATCTAAAGCAGAGGAGCATAATGTGAGGCTTTGAGCACCAAGGAAAAACATTCATGCTTCTTGAAAAATGCCAGAGAAACCACAACAACAAAATTTGTATCATATGAATTTAGTTGAAGGTTTTCCAACCATAAAGCGTTGGATTTACTAAGAGAACAAGTTGCACATAGTCTTAATCTTTATGCCCAGTAGTTGGATATTATCAGGATTTTCATGGAATTAGTGGTGGTGTTAATAAACATGGCTGGAAGCATGTAGACACTGAACAGAAACAGGCTTGGCTCCGAGCCCAGAAGCCACAGAAACCTTTCTAGTCGCAGGTTAAATTTCATTAAAGCTTTCTAGAAAGTAGATTGCAGCATTACTAAATATACTATAATCTTTTCACAAAAAGAATTTACATTTATCTGGAAATCCAAATACAACCTTTTCCTTGGCCAACCTGTTTTTTAGTCATTGGATCACTTCCGATATAATGCATGTATAATATATGGCAAGTATACTCCATGTGAGACGAAATGAGTTTGGCATCAACCCAGACATAATCTTGAGCGGCTGAGAATTGATGAAAAGGTCTAATTAACACTTATATAAAAAGGAAATTGTCACAAATTCATAAGAGACTACTAAAAATGAGAATCACTAAACAGACAAGCAAGAAAATAAAATATAATCAATAGAGGAAGTGACGCTGGTATGTGAGGAATTAACTGAGTAGATACATTTTGCATCTTAATTTATAAAACAATATAGAGGAAATAAGATTTAAGTTGCCCTGTGGTGGGCTGGCACCCTGCCCTGGGTTTGTTTCCTGCCTTGCGCCCTGTGTTGGCTGGGATTGGCTCCAGCAAACCACGTGACCCTGTAGTTAGGATATAGCGGGTAGGATAATGGATGGATGGATTTAAGTTTTCAAAATGAATATCAGTCAAATAATATCTGGTTGATCTGATTTCGAATGAGTTTTTTGAGTGTTTGCACTGAACAAAACCATAAGTACCCACAACTGCCATATGGACTACTTCTCAATATGAACTCGGGCTTTACAGACTTGATAGAACATTTCAGGAATTAAGTTTTACATCTTATAATGTCACTGCTAGGTAAAAAAATAAATACTGATAGACAATAAATAAAAAATACATCATCAACAAATGGTAATTTTCACTGTAAAAGACAATTGTAATCATTTTACAATGTAAAGATACACAACAGATGTACATCATAATTTGACCAGTATTTTCAGAGCACCAGGGAAACAGAACGCTCTCACTTCTAAAAACAGATACAAATGCACATTTTTCATAACAACCCCCAAATATAACCTTACTAGGCTTGAGATGATACATTTAATTTACATAAATCCATATTGCGATAAAGGCTTCATGATACAGAACAAAAGTATACCACAATATAATGCACCCTTGGAGCAACAGAAAAATAATAAATACATAAATAAAATATTTTTTATTTTTTGAAGACATGGGGAAAAATGAAAGGGATTAGCTTTAAAACAATAAAACAAACAAAATAGCCATTAAAAGCAATACAAATGTGCAAATTCTTCACCGCTTCTGTTTGACTATTTTTATTGTGGTTTACAACTTTGAAAGTGAATGTGACATGAAGCTTGGCTGTTTCACTCATCCTGCACTCTTCTCTAAATGCCTTGGAACATCAATAAATAAGATAAATTAAAATGCATGCTACAAACATAAGAAACATTTAACAGGCATTATTATGTATGCACTAATACCTTAATAACATACAGAATTTAAAAGAATTTTACAAATGGACATAATCAGCACATACATATACAATATGATATCTGAAAATCAGGAAAGTGAATTGCAGTTTTATATTATGTAATAATAATATGTATCTTTGAAATCTACATATGACATTTTAAATCTTGGAGGCTATGCAACCTGCATTAAGCAAAATTTTTAATTTTTATTTAAAAATTATTTATCATAAATTTCTAAAGTAATATATAAATAAGGAACTAAATATATCAAAGTTTATATTAAATTGTCATCTTTTTTGTATTCTTTTTATGTTATATGTAATTTATCTAGAAAGTTGCAAGTAACTTTGAGAGTGAGACCGATGAAATTTAATTGAACTATGATTGCTGGGATATTCTCCAGCTGCCCCTCAATCCTGCCCCGGATAAGTGAGTTAGAAAGATGGGTGGAATGATGGATGGATATCTGAACTGTAAAAAGTTAAGAATTAAATAGACATCATTTTTGTAGTTGTTTCCTTAGGTAGAGTGCTTGTTCTTTTCAGTCTGAAAGTAAGCCTTCATTGTTTACGTAACAGTATGTCTGTATGGTTCAGATTGTCATTATCTCTCTTGGATAAAACTCAATTGTTATCAATAGACAGATTTAGAACTGAGCAGGCCAAGTGGTAGGTTCTCACGTGTTTTGGTTTTGAACTCCATTTTTGTTCTTGACTCTTGATTCTTGTTTTCCCCCATATTTTGTTTGTGCAGTACCCCTTGCTCTTGTTGGCTTTGATCTTCACTTGTCCCTCACTAAAAATTTCATCTATCTTCCAGTATTTTCTTTCACAACACTCATTGGAGACTGACATTTCACAACACCTGTTTTCCTTATAGACTTTTCCTTTAATTTACTTTGCTAAGTAGTAACAGTTTGGTTTTCTTGGTTATAGCCATTTTCCATATCTTTCTTTAATTCTTGATATGTTTAAGGTTTCCTTCTGTTAATAAAATTGATAACTACTTTATTTATTAAACTGCCAGCAGTTGATTATGGGTGGGAAGTCCTGTAGTCTTTATTTGTGGCATATAAAAGGTATTTCTGACAGCCAGGTTGTTAAAATTCATAGGGCAACGGCACCTTGTGCTAGCTACTATCTAGCATCACAGCAACCAGCAGCTAAGCACATGAAAACCAGAATGCACAATGCAAATTCCCACAAAAACACAAAATGGAAGTGTCCAAATAAAGTAAATCTTACAATATGGTCAATATTCACACCACAGTTATAATGATAAATGTTATTAAAATGAGAAATATACAACTAAAAAAGGAACTATTATTGATACATTCCTTGACACAGACCTGCTGTCTAATAGGGAAATTCTTTATGGCGAAATTGCATTGGGTTTGCAATGAGCAATTACAATTGAATTCCCTAAGATATAAAAACATTTCTTTGGATATTGTTCAAAATGATTGAACAATGACAAAAAATAATCTTTGGACTTTTATTTTTATAGCACATTTTTATGTAAGAAAACATTACAAAATTTCAGATACCATTGTTCCTCTTTTTGTGGAAGTAAGGGTTTAAAAATGGCAGATGAATAATAAACAATAATAAAATCAGCATTAACTTCTATGCCACATTTTACAATGTGTGTATTTCAAAGTGTTTTAAAAAAGTAAAAGAAAATTTTTCAATTAAAAAATAAAAGTAAAACTCAAAAACGTCCTAAAAGTTGAGAGGATAGATCCAAGTTTAGTTTAATTCAGACAGGTCTGGGACTTTAAATGGTTATAAAGGGAACAATCAGTGTCAAATTTGACAAATATTTTCTTAGTAGTTAGTCAGGAAGAAAAATGGGAATACAAAAAGTCCAGTTGAAGTGAATCCTGGAGAAAAAAATTGAAAAAACCCAAAATTAATCAAAATCACTGCAGAACCAAAATAGCACTTTTGTTGTACATACAAATTCAGGATGAATGCAGTTTGTTAATAAACCATTCCTTTTGTAAACTGGAAGTAATTTGAATGATTCAAATATTCACGAACAGCACACGCATAACACCATTCCTTAATTTTTTGAAACTGTCCTTATTTAACTTGTGCATAGCCAAAGTCTGTCTTGGAAGTATGAGGTGAAAGGAAGGAACTGGCCTCTGGCATGATTACAATTCAGCTCCAAGCGTACTGCTATAGACTCCCAAATTCACTCACTCTAGGCCAAGTTTGATTTAAGTACACTAATATTCCTCATAAAAGTGGATGAGATAACAAAGTAGATAACAAGAGATAAATACTTTAAGCTTTCCCTAGGGCAACTTCAGTGGCAAAGAGAGGGGTCCCACTTTCTCAAAACTGACCTTTGGAAAATTTGTTATCAGCCTAGCGATGATTTATTTTACACAATGAATTAAAGCAAGGTTAGACAATTTATTGTAAATATAAATGCTTTACATATCACTTGAATAACAACCTATTTTGGTGGAAGACATGTAAATGATAAACAGTAATGGACCTGACAAAGAACCCTAGTTAGCACCAACAGAGAGTGGGGAACAGGCTGACGTGAAAGTGTTGTTGGAGACAAAGTGAACCCTTTCAACAAGTGTAACCAGGTGAAAGATGTGTTTCCACATGGATTAATAGTACAGAAAATTGCGTTTGCATTTAAAAAGTAGAATTTAGAAGGCCGTAGTCAGCTTCAACTAACAGATCATTACATTACTCATCTACGGCTGAATTGGCACTCCAGCCACAGTGAAAAACCTTACACTGTTCAATTCCATCCAAACTAGTTTGCTGCTGAGGTGTCACCCATTGTACGGCTGAACTTGGGTCCTAATTGGGATTCTGAGGTGGTTCGTCATGTGGTGGGTGCAGCAACGTGCTCTATCAGTGCATGCTCCCACCCTACAGTATTTTCAAAGTAATATATATTATGAGACCCAAAGTAAAAAATGAAGTAAGCCCTACAGACTTCAAATAGAAGGTACTGCAGATGGGAATGAAACCGGGGTACAAGACAGTAATACTAAGTGCTATGCCAATTTACCACTCTGAATAAAAATATGACAGACATTGTGCCTTTTCGCTTGTCTGTTCATCTGCACAAACATTTGTAGCTGCAGTCAATGGCAGTTTTCAGTACATTCAGAATATGAATCACTAGCTAGAATTACAGGCCGTATGTGGAAACTTAATTTATTAGAAAGCTAACATATGTCTTATTTTCTTTCATTCCACAACACACCATTGTAAAACATAAAATGAAAAACTACCGTGCATGTGATAATATGCAAAAATAATGCATTCATTATTGTGACTACTGAACAAATGCAACACTTTTATTTTACTGCATATGGCACCTTACTCTAGTTATTATCACACCAAGGTACTTTACACGCAGTATTAGTAGTATTATATTGGGACCACTGTACAGCTGTTTACAGGTGCTTTTTTATAACTGGAGCACAGAACAGTTTATTGATTTTTTCAGTGTCATACAGTGAGCTAGAGGTGAGAATTGTACAGGTAACTTTGGGGTTTAGAATGCACCATAATAAACAGTAAGATGATTCATGCATAGAGAAGAAGAATGCATTCTGTTAATAGTTTCAGAAATGGTTATATATCCTGTAACAAAAAGGCGCTATATGGGCGGCTGACCCGACACAGACTCACACCAGAAGCACGTATAAAACCAAAGAAAGTTTTATTTTTCTTCACCTGTGGAGCACGTCTTCCCCGTGACCCCCACAGGCACAACACAGTCCCAAGTTCACCAAAAACACAATTGCAAACACTCTTCTTTAGCATCACCACTCCTCCTCCTGACTCTGGCCATTGAGTGGTGGCTGCTGGCCCCTTTTATAGTCCACTTCCAGGTGTGGCGAATACACTGTCCATACGGGCTCAGGAGTCCCAGCTGCAGCACCCCCTGGCGGTGCCTGCGGGACCCAACAGGGCTTCACCCAACTCCAATTCCCATGGAGCCCTGTGGGAAACCGAGGTGCGGTTCTATTCAATAGACGCGCGCACAAAAAGGCGACCTTCAAAAGGGCGACCTCAATTGGGTGCGGAGAATAAAAGCGCACATAAATAAAAGCGATCTTCAAAAGGGCGACCTCAATTGAGCACCGAATAAAGGCGCGCGCAAATAAAGGCGAGCTTCAAAAGGACGACCTCAATTGAGCGCCGAATAAATGCACGCGCAAATAAAGGAGCGCTTCAAAAGGATGACCTTCGGAGCGAATTAAATTAATTGTCCTTGATTATGCTAATAGACCGCATCTCGAATATCTACGTGGCATTGCACATAATCTACAGCTTCAAGTGTAACTTGCTTTCACCTTTTTATACATTCAGTCATTGCCTTAATCTAATTTTCTGTAATTCTGAAAACAACGAAATATGTTCAGTCATTGCCTTAATTGAATTTTCTGTAATTTTGAAAACAACGAAATATAGAGAGCTTTAGAAATAGTTCGTTAGAAGTAGTTCGTTAGAAGTTCATGCATTAATTAATTGGATGTTTTAATATTCTTGCTTTCACCTTTTTATACGTTCAACCATTGCCTTTATCTAATAAATTTTCTGTAATTTTGTTGCGTTTGCATTTATTCACTGCGCCCAATTGACGTCACCCTTTTGAAGCACTCCTTTATTTATGCGCGCAGTTATTCGGCGCTCAATTGAGGTCATCCTTTTGAAGCGCTCCTTTATTTGCGCGCGCATTTATTCGGCGCTCAATTGAGGTCGTCCTTTTGAAGCTCGCCTTTATTTGCGCGCGCCTTTATTCGGCGCTCAATTGAGGTCGCCCTTTTGAAGATCGCTTTTATTTATGTGCGCTTTTATTCGCCGCGCCCAATTGAGGTCGCCCTTTTGAAGGTCGCCTTTATGTGCGCACCCTTATTGACGGATACCCCAAGGCACCACTCCAATCCAGGAGGGCGGCCAT
Source organism: Erpetoichthys calabaricus (assembly GCF_900747795.2). Classification (NCBI taxonomy): domain Eukaryota; kingdom Metazoa; phylum Chordata; class Cladistia; order Polypteriformes; family Polypteridae; genus Erpetoichthys; species Erpetoichthys calabaricus. The sequence goes on from NC_041396.2 coordinate 223,345,971, forward strand.
CTAGCGTCCAGGGGGAGGTATTGCAGAGTCCTTGGCTGCTCCCCCTGAATATATAGCAAAGGGGCATCCTGGCCGGGCATGGACCCCAGCCGTCCACCACAATCCGAATATTTGTAAGTACATTTCTTATATTTTTTTTTTCAAAAAAATCAAGAAATACACCTCTGTTGTTGAACTTAATTTCAGTTCAAGCAAACATGATGCCTGACATTCAGGTTTACTCCCCACAGTGATTTGAAATTCAAAGGGTGCTGTTTTTGTTTAAAAATATATGCTTACATTTATTAATTTCTGTTTACATTAATATGCAAATTTTGGAATTATGGAAGGTCTAAAAGTTAATTCTTTGAATTCTAAAATTTACTACTGCACAAAGAGGAAATAATTCTTTCATTTTTTGAACTACTCTGTTGCACTACATGTGTTTTCAGAGTACAAGCTAGGAGTTCTGTCATACTGTTACACTAATTATATTACAATTTCTTATTTAATTTTAATTTTTAAATGATACAGTGGGAGTGTAGGCTTTTTTAAACAGAGAATCTGCAAACTCTGCAAAAGCTAAAGTTATTTTTTTTAAATTGTTGAGGTGGAAAATTTATTTGCCAAGTTTTTATCAGGTATTAATGTTATTTCCTAACATTAAATACGGTATTTGCAACCATGGCAAAAACGATTTGCTGCAAGAATATATGTATAGTGAATTGGACATAGCACATTCTCCCTGTGTCATGCAGGATTTCTTCAGGTACTCCCAGTTATTCCCAAATTCCAAAGAAATGTGTACTTGGAGAATATGTGACATTGTAGTTTGTGCCTCAGTGTGCCTAGCAAGAAATGCTTCCTTTTCTGCTCTGACTCCTGGAAACCTTAAAATTGTGACACCTGATTCAGAAAATGGGTGGATGAATCGATAAATGAATGTGTAATTAAATGAAACAGACAGTCATGCATAAAAAATGAAAAAGTGCATGTCTATGGACACTCTTATTTTCTTTAAATTCAGTATTTTACAACTATTTACATTATATAATAGCAAGTGCTGCTGTCTAGCAGATCCAGCAAGCTGGGTCAAATTCAGGGTGCACTTTGCACATTCCCCTTATGTCTGCATTGGTTTTTTCCTCAGTATACTCCATTTCTTTCTCTCACATCCCAAAGGCAGATTAATTAGTGACTCTGAACTGGCCTGTTATGTGTGAATGTCTGCCATAAGGGCAAACACCACATTCCAAAGTTATTCCTTGTCCTTTCAATGGGCAAAGGCTTCTGCCTTTCATTTGGAGAGTAATGTGAACAGAGAGCCCAATATGAAGTAGTCCTTCATATATATTGAAAATGACCCACTTTGTTTATTTTAGCAGAGTTATTTTTAATAATTGAACTAAGTTCTTGGCAAATTTTGAAAAAGTCTCCTTGTAAAGTCTCCAAGTCTCTGTTCCATGTAAAGAGAATATGAATTCTTTGTAATGTTAAGTAAAAATCACACATCCTTTTCCTTCTTAGTTAATGAGGATTAATTAAGAATCTTAGGAAAATACTGATTTAAAACTAATTAAATACATTTTAAATTCAAAACTAAATAAATGAAAGCATATACATTTATATATATATATTTTCCTAAAAACAAGTACAAATTTATATCATCTTCTACTCACTGTGAACCTCAACGTAAGGAATATTGCCAGATTCCCATGCCTGTCGGCTGGAAGTGATTTGGAAGAGCCAGGATGTCCAGATACTTTACTAGACTTAAGAAACAGAGACACTATTCTTGGTTTGGGAAGGATTCTTTGATTGACAGAAAGTTACAAGTTGCTATCTACGTAGGTCTTTGTGTGAAATCGGAAGACAGCAACACAATCATAAATAAAAACTGAAAAATAGTTAAAAAAATGAATGAATAGATGAATGGATTACAAAAACTTTTCTTCAGAATTGTCCTTTCGGTAATCATTAAACATATTATTTGTAGTACAGCATACAAAAATAATAATAATAATAATTAATTCATTACATTTATATAGCGCTTTTCTCAGTACTCAAAGCGCTAGAACTCAAAACAAACACACAATCTAACGTAAAAAAAACTTCAAAGCAGAATTAGTCAAAAATCCCAAATCCTTGATACATTTAGTTGAAAACAACCTAAACTCAACATCAAACAAGAACAGAAATCTGAGAAAGCGTGAATCACAACAGTAAAAGCAAAGTGTCTCATGTCTCAGTGAAGGAGTCAGGTTTTGCCTCTTATTATAAAGACTGACGGTGGTTCTGACCCCTTAGGTTCAAAATGCAGTTTACAGGAAACATACACTAAAACAAAACACTAATACATGCATGATCAACATTGCACAGTAATACAAAATAATTAACAAAATAATATTCACCAAGAAATAATAAAACACAAAATGAAAGAACACAAAGATACATTCAATAGCATTAATAATAAAGTAATACCCAAAAAACAACAATATACATGTGTGAAAAGAAAATGATGAGACCCTGCACAGACCATAACAAGCTTGCAATGAAACTCTCTCCATGAGAAGTTGTGTATAGTCAGTTAGACTAACCTTCTTAACTTTGGGATGCAAGAGAGAAACAAGAGTATCAGGAGAAAATCCACAAGCACACTGGGAGACAATGGAACTTCTACATAGACACTGAACTGGGCTGGGATTCAAAACCCAGTATTCTAGAGCTATGAGACAGTAGTGTTAACCTTGTTGCCAGTATAATTTCACTCAAATGCTTGGTGACTTTTTTTTAAAATGCTACATTTGAACATAGTAATTCCTCTATGGTATCAAGTAATGGAAGGCATGCAATCATAGGGTCTCTGAAATGTTATGGGGTAAATTGAAAATATACCACGTTATATATTTATTTCTATATCTAATGTTATGTACATATTTTTTTTATAGATGCGTGAATCTTATCACATAACCTGCAGGCTTGAACGTTAGTCTTTAAATAGCTTTATACCATGGATAAGGTAATAATGTGTGTATTCAAACATATCATTCCTAGACACTCTCTTTCTCTCGCTCTCTCTCTCTCTCTCTTCACAGATATCACTAATCTTGAAGATGAAATTGCATTAAATATTTGTTAACCTACATCGCATATATTGTAACTGTCTTTGAACTTCAAAACTTAAACCACCAAGGCCATTAACTGTTAATTATGGCCTCTAATCTGTTGTCTAGGATTTGCCAGACTGGTCACTGTTTCTGCTAGGGCAATGAATATCTTCATAATTAATGAAAAATCTTTTAAGAATTCATCCCTTATTAACCCCTGTAGCTGCAGGGGCCTATTCAATCTTAATTGCATCCATTTGGCACACACAGCCTTATGCAGCATGATTGCTAACAAATGATCTTTTAATTTGTACCAATCAAGGATTCTTGCTTTTGTGCCAATATCACTGATTTTTCATGCTGACTATTGTACTAAGTCTGTGGAAACTCATTATTTTTGTCATATTGGTTTTAGAAAGACTCTTTTGCGATTTAATCCTCCGCAGTTGTCTCAAATCACCTTGAAGAGGTCCTCTAAAAGAAATCACATGTGTTTAGTGTAATTATTTATTTATTGGGTTCTGGAGGCACAGCAATGATTTGAGTCAGCTTAAAATAAAGTGATTTATGCAAATGCATGTGGTCATACAGATGCAGCCAATGTTATGCCAGTTCAGAGTTCAGTTCTTTGAACTGTAAATGTTGGATCACAAACTAAAAAAGTTGTATATTATCCACTATCAAAAACTGCTGTGAGTTTGTTTGTTCCATTGCCTCCTTGCCGCACTGAGCAGAAGGGTAAGAAAGGGTAAACAAGAGGCCTGCTGCGGGTTGATGACATCTGTTCAAAGTAGTGTGACAGAATGACAGTTTCTAGAGGGGTTATTTAAATGCTCATTTCATTATGTGAATTGGGAGGGAATAGAACACTGGATGAAAAAAAAAGGTCAGTATGTTGATATGTTAAAAACAAGAACCATTAACTGTAAGGCTTACTCTAAGCAAGCCTTAGAACTGATGTCTGATCACTAGAACAATAAGGCTAAAATCAAATAATAGAAGGCAAAATTGTCATTCATGCCAATACTTGTTCATTTGCTTTATGACCTTGTTTAATCTACTTTAATATAAATATTCTTTAATTTAAATATTTCTCTAGTTAAAGTAGTTTTGAAATTTCAAAAGGTATTCACAATGTATTTATACAATAATTAAATACTTCCTCAATAGTGGGCACTGATGGCTTTTTGAAAAAGGATGGTACCCCCTCTGGATAGCATATTAATTATTTTGCATGGTCAGAAGATATAATGTCCCATTTGTATGACCAGAGGCCACTAAATAGCCAACTAACTGGATAGCAAGTAATTAGCTAAATTACAATTATGATTGTTTTTTCTAATGTGCCATATTCTCTCTTTACTTGCATTTACAAATTTAATATTTACATGCGCTTGTAGCATTTTTCCCTTAATTTTTTGAACAATCCATCCGTCCATCCTGAGCTTGCATTTTCTATTGATGACTTACAGGGAGCCACAGCTTATCCAGGCAATAATGGAATCAAAGCAGCAATCAGCTCTGGATAGTCCATCACTAGGCACACTCACTCATTTAGTTCAATAACAACACCGGGACACAGATGGAAACTTGTTAAGGGTAAATTTCACACTAATGTTAGGAAGATTTTCTTCACACAGAGAACTATAGCTGCACGAAAAATGATAACTTAATTTATTGAATATTGTGGTAGAGAATAGGACCTCATAGTCCTTCAGAGATTGCTAAAATATAAAGTGCAATATAAATAAAATTTATTATTATTATTATTATTAGAATTCAATATGATATTAATTTGCAGAAATGATGTGACTTGATTGTAGAGCTTTATTGGGCTTTGTCAAAATTATTCTAAAGTTCTAGTCATATCAGACAATCCAAAGTCAACCAGCTTGGGATGTCAAAGTAAAATGAAGTGCTAAAAAGGTTTCTGGTGTCACACACAGAGAGAATATGCAAACTCCAAAAAAGTCAGTAATTAAGCTGGGATTCAAATTCATGTCACTAGAGTGCTGTCCCTGTGCCACCATACTACTATTCATTTAGAATAACATCCATCCATTTTCCAACCTGCTGAATCTGAACACAGGGTCACGGGGGTCTGCTGAAGCCAATCCCAGCCAACACAGGGCACAAGGCAGGCACCAATCCCGGGCAGGGTGCCAACCCACCGCAGGACACACACAAACACACCCACACACCAAGCACACACTAGGGCCAATTTAGGATCGCCAATCCACCTAACCTACATGTCTTGGGACTGTGGGAGGAAACTGGAGCGCCCGGAAGAAACCCACGCAGACACGGGGAGAACATGCAAACTCCACGCAGGGAGGACGTGGGAAGCGAACCCAGGTCTCCTAACTGCGAGGCAGCAGCGCTACCACTGCGCCACCCATTGAGAATAACATGAATACCATAAATCTATTATCAGACATGCTTAACCTATTTTAGGGTCAAGGCAGTTGAACTGAAAGTGAAATGTCATTAAATGAATCATAGAAATTTTATTGTATAGGATTTTCTAAGGAATGTGTACATAGCATTATCACCTAAGTTACTTAAAACAGCTCTCAATTTATTTTATATTTGACACAAGCAGGGAGCCCCACAGCCATTCAGTAATGAGAAGCAAAAAGCATTTTTGTAGTTATGTAAATGATAAACTGCTAAGGATCTCCCAGCAACACACAATAAAGGCCAATTTAATGCTTAAGTACAAAAGTAAAACTTCACTATACTCATACATCAGACGATGACAAGAGTGTAATATTTCCAAATTGTTTAACACAGAAATTTTTTCTCCCTCAGAATAGACACACCTGTGCTTTGTATGTGCTAGTAAATACAGTATAATAAGCAGAGAGTACTATAAACCCAAGCACACTCCACTTATTACATATACCAGACAAAAGTAAGTGGATTCAAAATGGTTTCAAAATTAGGAGCTCTTTTTTAAAACTGCATTATCTATTATATGCATCGGGACAGTACAGCATCTATTAGCGACTTACAGTACTAAGCGACACTGTGCACTTGCAACTGTGCAGTGTGTCCACATCCTCACTGTGTACAGAAAACATGCTTCAGCAAACCACATTGGTATTCATGCAGATGTGCTGAGCTATGGCATGGATTAATCTCAGGAAACACTATTGCATTTTGTCAGTGACAGAGACTAATTTTAAGTGAGCAATTTATACCATAAATCTTTTGAAATCACATTTTAAAATACATTTTAAAAGACATTAAAGGCACACTTTTTTGTTGGTTTCAATAATCAGGCATTATTTCATAATGTTACCCAAAAGGACACATGCTGAAAACCCTTTCTACGGTAGCTGTGATCTTCATTTGCCCTTTCACTTCACAGTAGTCCATGTGTTTGGCTTAAGCTGCTGCATTCTGCCCACTCCTGCTCAATACGCGTGCACACCCAGGACGCTTGCTGTCACTCAGGCTCTATCTTTAGTTCTGATCCCTCCTACCTTCTCTGTTCATGTGCTCTTTGTAAAGACGCTGCGTGAGCAGCTGCACACCCTCTGTAAACAAAAAACTATCCCTGTAATACTTCAAAATGTACTATCAGCAAATAATTACAGATATGGCCACTTGAAAAAATGTGCAATAACACAACAGAAAAGCCTTGAATAAAGCCACAGATGGACAGTACTTTTTAGTGTATCTTAATGAAATAACCAAGGAATTTTGTTGTGCAGTGGATACAGTGTCTTATGTGTCCTTTAGCATATCTAAACATACCTGAACTAAAGTGATACATTAATCTTGGTTCAGATGCATATTTCATTCTGACACAGACATGTTGAGCTCTACAGTAATGCAGTGGTTAACACTGCTGCTTCACCAATATAATGTCCTGGCTTTAAATCTCATGCCTGGTCATTGTCTTTACAGTGCATCCGGAAAGTATTCACAGCGCATCACTTTTTCCACATTTTGTTATGTTACAGCCTTATTCTAAAATGGATTAAATTAATTTTTTTCCTCAGAATTCTACACACAAAACCCCATAATGACAATGTGAAAAAAGTTTACTTGAGGTTTTTGCAAATTTATTAAAAATAAAACAACTGAGAAATCACACATACATAAGTATTCACAGCATTTGCTCAATACTTTGTCGATGCACCTTTGGCAGCAATTACAGCCTCAAGTCTTTTTGAATATGATGCCACAAGCTTGGCACACCTATCCTTGGCCGGTTTCGCCCATTCCTCTTTGCAGCACCTCTCAAGCTCCATCAGGTTGGATGGGAAGCGTCGGTGCACAGCCATTTTAAGATCTCTCCAGAGATGTTCAATCGGATTCAAGTCTGGGCTCTGGCTGGGCCACTCAAGGACATTCACAGAGTTGTCCTGAAGCCACTCCTTTGATATCTTGGCTGTGTGCTTAGGGTCGTTGTCCTGCTGAAAGATGAACCGTCGCCCCAGTCTGAGGTCAAGAGCGCTCTGGAGCAGATTTTCATCCAGGATGTCTCTGTACATTGCTGCAGTCATCTTTCCCTTTATCCTGACTAGTCTCCCAGTTCCTGCCGCTGAAAAACATCCCCACAGCATGATGCTGCCACCACCATGCTTCACTGTAGGGACGGTATTGGCCTGGTGATGAGCGGTGCCTGGTTTCCTCCAAACGTGACGCCTGGCATTCACATCAAAGAGTTCAATCTTTGTCTCATCAGACCAGAGTATTTTCTTTCTCATGGTCTGAGAGTCCTTCAGGTGGCTTCTGGCAAACTCCAGGCGGGCTGCCATGTGCCTTTTACTAAGGAGTGGCTTCCGTCTGGCCACTCTACCATACAGGCCTGATTGGTGGATTGCTGCAGAGATGGTTGTCCTTCTGGAAGGTTCTCCTCTCTCCACAGAGGACCTCTGGAGCTCTGACAGAGTGACCATCGGGTTCTTGGTCACCTCCCTAACTAAGGCCCTTCTCCCCTGATCGCTCAGTTTAGATGGCCAGCCAGCTCTAGGAAGAGTCCTGGTGGTTTCGAACTTCTTCCACTTACGGATGATGGAGGCCACTGTGCTCATTGGGACCTTCAAAGTAGCAGAAATTTTTCTGTAACCTTCCCCAGATTTGTGCCTCGAGACAATCCTGTCTCGGAGGTCTACAGACAATTCCTTTGACTTCATGCTTGGTTTGTGCTCTGACATGAACTGTCAACTATGGGACCTTATATAGACAGGTGTGTGCCTTTCCAAATCATGTCCAATCAACTGAATTTACCACAGGTGGACTCCAATTAAGCTGCAGAAACATCTCAAGGATGATCGGGGAAACAGGATGCACCTGAGCTCAATTTTGAGCTTCATGGCAAAGGCTGTGAATACTTATGTACATGTGCTTTCTCAATTTTTTTATTTTTAATAAATTTGCAAAAATCTCAAGTAAACTTTTTTCATGTTGTCATTATGGGGTGTTGTAGGTAGAATTCTGAGGAAAAAAATGAATTTAATCCATTTTGGAATAAGGCTGTAACATAACAAAATGTGGAAAAAGTGATGCACTGTGAATACTTTCCAGATGCACTGTATGTAGTTTGAATCTTGTTCTTGTGTCTGCGTGGGAAGTCCTCTGTATATTCCATTTTTACTCTCACATCTCCATAGACATGCAAATTAATTTGTCTGCCAACTCTAACTTGATCTGAGGGTTACAGGGCCCTGTCTAGGCCCATTTTCTGCCTTGTACCCAGTGTTGCCAGGATAGATTCAGTTCCAGTGAAACCCTGAATTGAATTAAGTGTTTGAGAATAACCTACTGACTGACTGACTGACAATATATCCCACAGAAAGAGATGTTCAACTGAATAGAGAATAGTAGATAGATTGGAAGGTCATATTGCCTTCAGCTTCAATTTACTGGACTGACAAATAAAAACAAACACAGTGATGGAAATATACTGTTGATATAGAATTTCTCATTGATTTGTGAAATTATATATGGCCTTTAAGAGGAATCATTCCACCTCTTTGCCATATATTTACTGTAGAAAAAATACAACCAAGTGTAACTTATTCAAGAAGTTGATAAACGGGGCAGATACAAAAGAAATGTCCAAGCGTCTAGACAAATGAAAATTACTCCCCAAAGAGGCAACAATCAAACTGAGTCTAAAAATAAATACATAAAAACATATTCAAACACATGCATTGCAAATAAATATAGCTAAGTACGTAGAGAATAAGTATAAATAACTGATGAACATGCACATATCAAAGAAGAACAATATTGGAGAGACAACATATAGATAACAGTAGTATATACAGCGCATAAGATGAAATAATTATTTGCAATCCAAGATTTATAGGCTTAACAAAATCAACCAGCAACATACAATGAAAAAAAAACGTTTAGAGACTTATGGTGTGTAATGCCATTCTGTATCATCTGAGAACTTCAGTCAGTTTTGAAAGTGAGGCCACCATATTCTGAGTGGACATTACTGTGTCCTGACCTAAACTCAGGCACAGAAGAAGGCCAGCTGTTCATATGACTGGTAATAAAGAGATAGAGGGCAGTAAAAATAAATATACATACATTATCAGATGAGTCTCACCAAAAGGTGACATTAATTAATCAAATCATTTACCCATTTGGTGTACAGTGCATACGGTTGCAGTACCTGTAGTTTAAAATGTGTTTGAAATGGCAACAATTACATGAAACAAGAGATAACTTGTAGCAAGCTAAAGGACAGCTTACCTCCAAAAAATGGACACCTTTTGTATAAATTAGAAGAATAATATTGGTAAGGCCGGAAAATGGCAATGTTGTTGTGGCTATATACAGTAGTACTGTATTGAGATAGAACACAAAAATAAATGAAATAATAAAAATGAAACAGAAGGTGAAGCATTATAAACTTAATAGTATATGATTACATAAACTTGCTAAAGCAACCTTTGACTATCAACAGTTAGTATATGGAAATGAAGTACAGGCGCAGTGGTTAGCAGACTGCACTCCAGCATTCCACCTTGTCCCTGTCTGCAGGTTTAGCTCATTCTCACTATGTCTGTTTACATTCTTCAAAAGTCCCCAAAACAAGCCTGCTGGTTGGCTAATGTGTATAAGCGTGTCCTGTAATGTACTTACACCATGCCCAAAGCTAGGTCCTGCCTTGTGCATGATAGGCCCTAGTTTCTGCCCACTATAACTATATTAATAACTTAATGAATATGCAACAGTAAAAGTAAGAGAATTCACTGGTTTTTTTTTGTTTTTTTTACGTCCTCAGCAAGTGCAGAATGAGATTTAATTAAATTAAAAAACTCTGCACTGTCCTTCTCTTGAATATTTCTTTAAAACTGTTCAAGTAAAAAGTCTAAATTTTAGAAATCATAATAAACTTCATAATTTCCAATAACAGCTGCAAAAAGGGCAACACTATGATGTATGTACTCATGTACGAAAAGTCAAAAACAAAAGGTGAAGATGGAAACATTAAGCTTAAGATTAATTCTGACTTCTCTTAATATGTACCCCATTTTCATGAAAAACAACATTTTTTTGTATAGCACATTTTCATACAAATTATGTAGCTCAAAGTGCTTATAACATGAAGAAAGAAAAAGAGAAACTATAAAAAAAAGATTAGGCAATACTAAGTAATGAATTAAGTACGATCCAATGGCCAAGAGGACAGAAACAAGCAAAAATAAACCTACGGAGGACTGGAGAAAAAAAAACAAAATCTGCAGGGGTTCTGAGGCCACAAGACCACCCAGCCCCCACTGGGCATTCTACCTAACATCAATGGTCTCAATCAGTCCTCATGGTTTTCAGGCTTCACGTGGAAGAATTAGATGATGATGGTCATGTGGACATCTGGCCTTCGATCCATCAATGTAAGGTGAAACAGTTAGTTAGTGTTTAGTATAGTGTACAATACAGTGTAAAATTATAGGTTTTCATATAGCATAGCAACATAGATATTAGAAGTACAACATACAATTTACTAGTGGCTTTTTCAGTTAAACTAAATACTGTTTTAAACAAAATTGGAAGATTTATACAGTAGATGTATGTTATGGATGTTTGTAGACACTGTTTTTCACAATTATCATCAAAACAATTTAGAATTAATAAAGTATCTATCTATCTATCTAGAATAGAATTTAACAGTAAAAACAAAGTCTTATTCATCTTTTACTGTTCTAGAAGAGTGTAGAATGAATACCAAGGCTGAATGATTCTGTTTCGATGGTGCATTCGACAATTTTTACAGAGGTTTCTTTAATTTTATCATTGGCCTGCACCTTCCATTTTTTTTTTTTTTTTTGTTCTTTATTTCGCCTTATACAATTTCTTGTATTAGGAATTTGTTAGTTTTCGCATACCCCTTGGGGTCAGAGCGCAGGGTCAGCCATTGTACAGCGCCCCTGGAGCAATTACAGGTTAAGGTTTTTGCTCAAGGGTCCAGCAGAGTAGGATCTCTTTTGGCAGTGACGGGGATTCGAACTGGCAACCTTCGGGATACCAGCGCAGATCCTTAGCCTCAGAGCCACCACTCCGCCCCATTTGCATCTGCTTGCAAATTTACTCTTCAAAATTTGGCTCTAGAGAGCCTGTAATTAAGACCTTTCTACTTTTAGAAACATTATATTTGTTTTCTTTTCCCATATTACCTCTTTTATGACCTCTTGTATATGTAGCTTGGGGGAATAATATACAGAACGTAGTGGTTTAGAGTGCTGGCCCACATGTTTCATTGCTGTTTGTATACCAAAATTTGTTGGTAAAGCTCACATATTAATATAAAGATTATATTGTAGCAGTATTTATGAAACAAATGTTCATGATTTCAAAAATGCATATTAATAACTAAACAGTAATTCATTTGCAGGATAATGCAGTTATTTTTAGTTTAGCAATGCTGATCTGCACTCCACTTTCAGTGAGGTTATCTGATCTAACATGCAACATGTACAGTATGTTATATTCCAGTAGATTTTTAACTACTACCTTATAAACTTAAAATACTTGATTTTTGTTATTTACTTTTTAATAATATTTTACATTTCATGGTTCTAAGCAATGTTAGTTATTGTTTCACTATGTGGAAATTAAATACATTTTGAGTTGTTTCCCATTCTCTGAATTCTCTAACAATTATTATAAATCTTGAGGCTCAATGCAAAATAATAAAAACATTCAAACACTGTCCTAAATTATATTTGCTTTGTCATAAATGTTATGTAACTGAAAGTCCTCCATTTGTTCATTTATTTTACACACAGGTGGCCTTTTTAACTAGGCCTGGATTGTGACCAACTCTCTAAACTTTGTCCACTTAACACCTGGGAAACCGTCTTCCACACGTTCTGGAACTGTCCCCCTGCAGCAGCCCTCTGTTCATCTAGCTTATCTTTTGCTGTTACTATCCTGGGAATAACTGTTTCATGTTCTCCTCAACGAAAATAGCTTTTAGATTCCTCTTTCCTCGCCTTTCTTATTTTTCACCAGTGGGTATTTCTTTATATTCAATTTCTGCGAAAATCTTGCAGTTTCAGATCGAAGGATTCAGCTAGCACCAATTTTAGTGCAAGGAGACCTTATTGTTAAAAGCTAATTTTGTCAGAGCTATCATCAGCACATATAAATGGTTCTTCTGCCATTGCAATTTTAACCTGAATGTTTACAGTGTTGTTTTCTTGTTTTAGGGATACAATGAAGATAGAATGTTCTCTGTTTAATATACTGTACCTAACCTGTTGTGCTTACACATCCCTTCTTTTGTTCATCTTTTTTCTAGCCTGGGTGTCTTTCTGTCTTTTCCCAATGAGAGGTGGTTCAGAAGAGCAATACCTAATCTCTTTTATTCTAGCTCAGAGGGTCAGGGTGTGTGTTTCAGTGTGCTGGCAGTTTTGGGTTTTCTTGCAAATTCTGCTATCTTGTATATTTTTCTTGTTTCCTTCATGTTAGCTGTTACCTTTCCATTATTCATTCCTTCATCCCTCTTTGGCTTTGTTTCTAAATTCAGCTAAAAATCAGTTACAAAGGGAAAAAAAGTAAATTAATAACATTTAATAAGAACATAAGAACACTGGACAAATCCCGTCCAGTCCCAATATTTTTTTAAATGGTTTTGTAAAAGTTATCAAAGCCTCCATTTCAGCTCCATGACTTGGTGTCTTGTGGCCATATTCATTTAACCCTTTATGTGCAGAAATGGCATTTGGTTTCCTTCTTAAATGTTTTTTCCCTTACTTTCTACCAGTGATGTCAAGTATGTGATTCACTATTAAAATTAAAGAATTTTGCCTGACCACCTTTATCGCTGCCTTTTGAATTTTGAACACCTGGACTGAGTCTCATACAGCCTTTTATCAAACCTTATTTAGGTCTTGTGCTTATTTTAAATTTTTTGTTTTACATTTTAACGTTTTTTAGTGTTTTCGGTTGACAATAAACTGTCTGACCGACACAACAAAGTAGGTGTCTACATAGTAATTCAGTAATTACAACTCATATACAGCATCAGTATAGAATTAAAATACTGTACAGTACTGATGCTTGTATGTCTACAGATATTTTTGGTAAGATATTTACTGATTTACTTTTGTGTGGTAGAAGCACTGCCCACTGCACCAACATACACTCAATTAGTTAATTTGTTAATTATTCATTTTTTTCAAGTTGCTTTCTTTTTTCATTTAAATTCATCTTCCAGGTATGGGCTTACTAGTATTCAACATTGTTGCATTGCCTTTCAGGTTCTCAGAAGAAGATACTTGATTTTGCTGATTTATTTGGTATTGGTGTGAAAATCTTCATATTTCAATAGTTTTCAGTTCAGTAAAGGATTAAAATTGAAAATGTAGTTTACAGATTCATACAATAGAGTACAGACAATGCAATTCATTTTTTTTTTTACTTCAATTATATTCATCCACTTTTGAACACTCTTTTCAATTTAGGGTCAGGGTGAGCCAATCCCCTGCCTTGGCAGAACTTTTTGAAAAGCAAACAGAAAACTTTTAATGGGTGTCAAACCATCACAGGGCAAGCGCTCAGCCATTCATAACATAACACACTAGTGGGATGTAGTAGAACAACAAGAGAACCCAAAGGAAAACCTACACAAACAAAGACTCCACACACGTACAGTCCAGGTTAGGATTTGTATTTGGTCTCCTGGAAATGTTAGGCAGCCGAACTAACTAATGTGCCACAACTCCTTCTGCTGAATTACATTTGTGTGTTGTTTGTTTACCTTTAAAGCCATGTCTATAGAGTACTGGAACTTCCTTTGTAATCAGAATTAATCATAATAAATCTATAATAAGCATGTTTGTTTTTTTATAATTGTTTCAAAGTGCTAATATATTGTAGCTAAAAATGTGCCAAGAATTCCATGGAGACAGTGTAAAGTTTTAACTCTGTTATTGTAATCTTAACTTGCTGTCATGCATAGCCATCAAGGCCAAGCAACATGACCTGCTAGTAAGTCAGACTGCAAACACTCCTTTGCCATACAAACAAACTATCCACGCAGTAGTTTTTCTCCCACATGTCTGACTATAAGTGAGGTTTCTAATTGAATATTGAGTCTTTCTTTTACTTATATAAAACTGGCTGCTTTGAATCATTATTTTATTGTTTAAAGCACAGGGTAACAAAAAATATTTTTCAAGGAAATGATGAATGTGTATTTAATTGCAGATTACATGTGGTCATCATTCATCATGCCAATGTAGTGTCTCATATCTTATTGAACTATATTATCAACATAGACGTGTACAGTTCATCCCTTATACTATATTTAATATGTATATAAAGCAAATATACCCTATGCATAGTAGTCCTGCCAATGTATACTGTATTCTATAAATATTCAACATGCAGTATTCATTTATAATGCTATTTGGTGTGCATACTTGAGATGGCAGCCCTTTTAGGAACACAGTTGTTCTCTGTGCATTGACTTTACTAACCCATACAACCTGTGTACAACCATGTTTGTGGCAATGGGCTTCAGACCCCAGGGTTTCTGTTACAGTTCCTGCTTATGATTCACTATATGACCCTGAGCAAGTCATTCAGCCTATCTGTGTTCTAGCTGCAAAAAAATAATTATATCTGTAAATAGATTAAACCTATCCTGAGCTTGTAAATCATTTAGCTAAAGAAGTCAGCCGGACATACTGTATAATATTAATAATGACAGAATCTTCTCTCTTCTCATTTTACTGCTACTTGAGAGAGCTAGGAAGCATGAGACCGTAGGATTAATTCTCAGAGGGAACCATGTGCATCAAGTAGTTAAGGGTACTTAACTACTGACTTTATGCAGTTTTGGGGATACATACATGCATACAAATACATGTACATATACAGTATACACACATACATATAACATTAAAACAATCTAGATGAGAACAAGCCATTCAGCCCAACAAAGCTCACCAGTCCTATCCACTTAAAAATATCAAGCCTAGCTTTAAAAGTTCCTAAAGTCCTACTGTCTACCACCCTGCTTGGTAGGTTATTCCATTGTGTCGGTGGTTCTCTGTGTAAAGAAAAACTTCCAACTGTGTACTCGTGTTCTGGATGAACTCATTTTAAAATAACAGTCTCGATAATGTTCCTCACACCTTCCTGTGTCCAATTTTGCAGCCATCTACAAACAACACCCTGAACTCCCACTTTACTGCTAGTGTGAAGAAAAAGTCACTGTCCCAGAAGGAAAGATTGCAGGAAAGAGGCCTACAAAGGAAAGAAAAAGTATGGATGGAAAAGGTAGATTGAGGGCAACACATGGTCCTGACTCAGGCGTGACACCGTGTGGCTATTTTAAACACAGGGTATGGAAAGAACTGCAGAGGCCAGCCTTGATCCTGCAGCCTATTAGGAGGTAGCCAACAGTCCTTGAGTTGAAGGACATTTTGGTTATGAAAAACATGTATTATTTGATTTTTTGTCACACCACTATTTTGTTTTCCATCTTGCATCATGTTTAGGTCTTTTCTTTATGGCAGCGGCACTCATTTCTGCCACGTCAGTAGGTGGATACTATTTAAGATGGTGACATGCTTTCCTTTTTGTCAGAATTTATGGATTAATTTCCAAACATTTTCACCTTAGCTAGCTTCTAGCATATTTAGGGATTTCAATGCCATTTACATTGTTTATATTCGTTTAGGAAGTGCCATTATCATTTTTGTTCTTCTCAAGGGCAGGTTCAAATCATTCACTTTGTGTAAGTCTGTCTGTGATTCTTTTTCTAATGTCTACATATGAGACAACTTTGTTCAAAGGCCTTTTTTCAGTTTCCTCCTCTGTATCTTCTTTTCAAAAAATGTCCACCTTGTTTCTTCATTTTATGCATAGCATGGCTGAAAAGCTTTCTTCTTCTGATATTTCAGGAACAACATCCATCTACTGTATCTTTATGGTCTTGCAACTTGAATCCCTCCATTTTGTTCCATATTTACGTTTCAGATGCATAATACTGGCTACCTGGTCTGTAATTCATTATTCTGAGTTCTATGTTACTATCATAAAGTCCTCTTTTTTATACTCCATTTTTTGCACGTGGTTAATAGTTTGATTGTCTTCGTAACCACAACTTTACATAATGAGATTCTGACTTTATCCCATATTCAAATCTTTGATTGTCTGAAACGTATGTAAAAAAGTAATTCATCTTCTCTACTCCCTAACCTTTGCCTCTCTCCTGTGATGTATAATTCATCTAATCTTTTTTTTTTTTTGCTTTAATATCTATAAGTTGTCATTATGGTTTGAACATGAGATGAAAAAATAAATTCTTGATGAAAACAGATCACTCAACCCAAGAATGGAACCTGATTATCCTACTCCCCACATGTTCTCAGAAAATGACACGTTATAGTACTTTTCTAGTTAACATATTCCATATATGTACAGTATCTCTCAATGCATGAAATATTTTGAGAGGCATTTATTCTTAATTATCTTTCACCTGTTCTTGTGGAAGAAATTATTTTAAAATTTGAATTTGAGCATTAAAGTGAATCATCTACTTAATAAATTCAAATATTTCTGTTCTGTCTACTTTGAATCTCTGTTTTATTAGAGTGATTCAACTAAACTTAGAAAAGAAAGAGCACCACAGATGCAGTGTTTGATCTGAGGGTGTTGATAGAGAAGTATAGAGAAGGCCAGAAGGAGTTGCATTGTGTCTTTGTGGACCTGGAGACAGCATATGACAGGGTGCCTCGAGAGGAGCTGTGGTATTGTATGAGGAAGTCAGGAGTAGTAGAGAAGTACATAAGAGTTGTACAGGATATGTACGAGGGAAGTGTGACAGTGGTGAGGTCTACGGTAGGAGTGACGGATGCATTCAAGTTGGAGGTGGGATTACATCAGGGATCGACTCTGAGCCCTTTAAATCGGCTCTGGACAGGTTGACAGACGAGATTAGACAGGAGTGCCATTGGACTATGATGTTTGCTGATAACATTGTGTAGCAGGAGTAGGGAGCAGGTTGAGGAGACCCTGGAGAGGTGGAGATATGCTCTGGAGAGGAGAGGAATGAAGGTCAGTAGGAACAAGACAGAATACATGTGTGTAAATGAGAGGGAGATCAGTGGAATGGAGAGGATGCAAGGAGTAAAGCAGGCGAAGGTGGATGAGTTTAAATACTTGGGATCAACAGTACAGAGTAACAGGGATTGTGGAAAAGAGGTGAAAAAGAGAGTGCAGGCAGGCTGGAATTGGTGGAGAAGAGTGTCAGGAGTAATTTGAGACAGATGGTTATCAGCAAGAGTGAAAGGGAAGGTCTACAGGACAGTCGTGAGACCAGCTTTGTTATATGGATTGGAGATGGTGGCACTGACCAAAAAGCAGGAGACAGAGCTGGAGGTAGCAGAGTTAAAGATGCTAAGCTTTGCAATGGGTGTGATGAGGATAGACAGGATTAGAAATGAGTACATTAGAGGGTCAGCTCAGGTTGGACAGTTGGGAGACAAAGTCAGAGGAAAGATTGCGTTGGTTTGGACATGTGCAGAGGAGAGATGCTGAGTATATTGGGAAAAGGATGTTAAGGATAGAGCTGTCAGGGAAAAGGAAAAGAGGAAGGCCTAAGAGAAGTTCTATGGATGTGGTGTGAAATGACATGCAGTTGATGGGTATGACAGAGCAAGATGCAGAGGACAGGAAGATATGGAACAAGATGATCCACTGTGGCAACCCCTAACGGCAGCAGCTGAAAGAAGATGAAGAACTCAATTAAACTTTTTATCCTGGAGTAAAACAAGTAGCATAATTACTTTTTCTTGTAATACAAAAAGCTAAACTGCATGCAGTATGGCAAATAAAACATTATATAGTGTCACACAGTATCCCATTGCTTCTTAATAGCTTCAGTATACTGTATGATTTTAGTCCATTGGGATTATAATGTCCTTTAGTGCTAAAATACTTATAAGGTGGTGTCACTTTTTCAAATTGTTTTACTTCCTAGGTATAAATCTCATTCATTTACATTGAACTTCATTTATTAACATAAACACCCAACTCTGAGCTCTGTTTAGGTGTATCTATCATAACTCTAGATGTTTTTCTGACTCCAAGCTGTTTGCTAATCCCGTAATTTAGTGTCATCTGACAATGTGTCCACATTGTTCATACAAATTTAAAAACAAGCAGCTCCTGATGGATCCCACTTCTGACTGCCTAACTTTGACAATATCTTTGCTGAAAGCTCACTATTTCAGTGTGTAAGTCAATGTTTCATCCTTCTGAATATTTTGTTAATATACATTTCAAAGCTATACGTTCTTCTTTGGTTCCATAATGACTTCCTGCATATATTTATAAAGAGGGATGTTCATAGTCAAACTATGTTTATGTATAATGCAGTAATATTGGGCAACTTCCATTTCAATTGACTGATTGATACTAAAGTAATGGAAATATTCTTATTACCCACAGTTAAAAAATGACAGATATTGTCCAGTTCTTTTAATTTGTTTTAGTAATTCCATTTTTCTCTACAATTTTTAAAACTACTTTAACAGTCTAGTCCATAAACCACAAAACATCATTATACACATATCTTAATACCTTTAACATTACAAATACTGCATACTATGTCTCTGTTTCTTGGAGTATCACGGTGGTTACATGTTTTCTTTCAAACCAGTTTCTTAGTTTGAGATCAATCTGTTCTCTTGATCTGCGGTGGGTTGGCACCCTGCCCAGGATTGTTTCCTGCCTTGTGCCCTGTGTTGGCTGGGATTGGCTCCAGCAGACCCCCATGACCCTGTGTTCGGATTCAGCGGGTTGGATAATGGATGGATGGATGGATGTTCTCTTGATGGTACTTGATTGATTGTACTTCTCATGTAATTAGGTGGCTTTCCTCAGTACTTAGTCTCCAATCTCTATACATATTCTGAAAAAACATGCATACTGTTTTTTTCTTCTTTAAAGGCACCACACTCTTACATTTTCCACATGTTTTTGCTTCATTTTAGTGTGTTGTTTCATTAAGATTCTGAGTTAATTGATTTGTTTGTCCTTAACCGGCAGCCAATTAATAACAAAGCATAAATTAAAAGATGCCAACAGCTAACCAGCTAACCTGATAACATTTGCACCTGAGAGTGTTTGCCCTGAAGTTGTTTTAGAAAAGTATTTCAAATGAAATAAGAAAAAAATCGATGATGACTGAGGAGAGCTCATTCATTCTGGTACTCAGTTTAAAAGTAGGACTGAACCTTCTATTCCTCCAAACATCTCTAAAAAATGAAATGATATTCTCTGTTAACAGTGCACACTGTTACCTGCCAATGTTGCAGTATACTGTACTGCTTGAATCATGAAATCTGCCTTGTCCATTCCAGGACTTCAGATAAATAATATCATATGCATCATTCTGATCGTATCCTTCAGTTTCTGCCTCAAGTAATTTCAGAATATTTGTAAAACATAACCTCCTTCATATGAAAAAATGCTTACTGTTCCCTAAAACTTCTGCTCTTGCCATATGCTGGTCAAATGTCTCCTTAATAATTCCTTCTATTAATTGAACAGTGCTGCATGTTAAAATGACTTGCCTGTAGTTTCATGAATCTGCCTAATGACCCTTTTAATATTATGTGATAATATTTACCATTTTCCAGTCCTTGAGAATATCCCCCATGTGCAATGACTTTATAAATATATGAGTCATGGGTTTATATATGTTGTCATTAATTTCCTTAAGCACTCAGGGATAAATATTATCTATTCCTGGTGATTTTTTAGATTTCAGCCTATTTAATCTGAGCAGTACTTCTCTCTCTACAGTTTCAAAATCAATCAAGTACCTCCTTTGTAGTCTATGTTAGCACTGGGAGGTTATCCACTTTTTCACATGTGAAACCTTTAGAAAAATGCAAGCTTAGAGCCTTTGCCATTTCACTGTAAATATATTTTAATTTCCACTTACTTGTCCTGATACACTTCATCTCCTCCTTGACTGTTCTTTTACCAAATAAATAAATACATTCTTTGCATTTATATAGCGCTTTTCTCACTACTCAAAGCGCCCAGCAATCGCAGGTTAAGGGCCTTGCTCAAGGGCCCAACAGAGCAGAGTCCCTATTGGCATCTACAGGATTTAAACCGGCAACCTTCCGATTGCCACTGCAGATCCCTAACCTCAGAGCCACCACTCCACCTACAAAAATACTCAAAGAATCTCTTTGGGTCATTTTTTTCCTTTTCTGCAATGCTTGTCTCTAGCTGCCTTTTAGCTTCTCTAATATACCGCTTAATGTTTGCTCTCCTGTTTTCATACACCCTATTTCATGTAAATTAACTTTTAGGCTCTCTATACTTCTTTTTTGCAGGTGTAGATTCTCTTTCTACTACAAATATATCTACCACCAGCTCACAAATAGGTCAGCCCATTGGTTACCTGCTGTTTCAAAAATCTTTCAATCTAGAATTTGCACACTCAAATACAAGAACTGCACTTTTACAGATGAAAAAACATCAAAATGTCATTCTGCTTGTCAGCAGTTTTTGGAGAAAATACTAGATTTTGAAATAAAACTTTACTAGTGTAGCACAACTAAATTCAGGGGCACTGTTATCAGCACAATTTTTTTTAGTTGAATCCCCATATCACACTTACTTGTAGAGCTTACAATATCCGTCATTGTTTGCTCTTCTTTCTTAGAATTGACCTCCACAGCTTAAATGTTTGCAGACGTTCAGTGGCTCAACTCTTACTCTCTTGCTTCTTCATCATCTCACATCCACCAAGTCTTCATTATTGCTGTGTATATTAAAAACAGAAATGATACAATCCCACTCTGTATTCCCAAATCTTATTCTCCTTCGTACGACTTGCCCTATTCTATTTAAACAATAAATTACCACTTGTGAGAAGCAGCCCAGACACAGACAGACGGACACCATGTTAAAGTCTACCACACGTTTATTATACATAATCACAGTCCAATAAAGTGCACAACCCAGTGCCTCAAGCACCAAACTCCCCCAAAATCCAGGCCTCTCTCAGTCTCTGCCTGCTCTTCAGGCCGCCTCCACTCTCCTGCACTCAAACCTTGTCCACTCCTCACCCGACTCCAGTCCTCCTTTGCAGGGAGGCGGCCCCTTTTATACGTACCCAGATGGGCTCCAGGTGATCCCCGACACTCCCTAGACACTCCCCTGTGTGGCAGAAGTGCCGGCTGTGTTCCCAGAAGCCCTCCGGGTGTTCCCAGTCTTCTTCCCCCAGCACTTCCTGGTGTGGTGGAAGTGTTGGGGTTCCGGGTCCTTCAGGCATGGGGGCGCCCCCTGGCGGAGACCACGGGCCCCTACAGGGTTGGGCTTCCAAGCCCTGCACCCGTGGCCCCCAAAGGAACCAGGGCAGTCGCCCCCTCGTGGTCTGGAGGAGGCATGCGCCCTCCTCCTGTCTTCCTGGGCGTCCCGGCTGAGTGCCACCCCCAGCCGCGTGCCACACCCTATTTACCTCTTTATTTAATTTCTTTTTCCTCCCTATTTCTTCTTCTATTTTCTATCTTGTAATCTTGTGAGCTGCTTACATCTTTTAAAATGTACAGTATTATTATTTTGCAAATGTGAGTGGTGATCATTAGAGCATGTATCTATTTTTAATTAGATCCCTGACAGCTTCTAGAGGTAGGGGAAACAAATCAATATGGTAAGAGTATTGCAATATTTTTTGTGATGATTTATCAATGATACACTGAGAACAAGTGTCAGATTTTTTTTAAATCTTGTACAGCTATGAGAATTTATGCATATGCTGCAGTAACATTTATCTTTTGGAATTAAAAACCAATTGCATTTTTTAATACATATTACATAATAAAATGTACTACTACAAAAGGTGTACATTAACACAGCTGTGGAGGCTTCAGTACCAAATGCTCAGTCCACGTTTAAGTCAAGTATTGGGGTTCATTTGCATTTTTTTCTGCACATTTCTTTCTGCACATTGTCAATATTAAATCCAGTACTCCAGCAGAATAAGACTCAAATAGTAGTCAAATATGAAGCAAAAAAGCAAGAAACCCCAGCTAAAATTGTGTGTTATATGCAAGCTTCTGCAGATGTGTTGTTTGCCCCTGTCCTGACTGGTCAAAGAGAACTAAACTACAACTAAAGAGAAGTAATTGGATGCAACACATCAATAGAGATTTTTTATTTTTCATTAATTCACCTGGAACGTTAATCAGTATTTGATAATTGAGTAGTGTTTAATATATTTTGACTATACAGAGTATTAAAGTTTTAATATACCTCATGGCAACATACATGTATGTAATCCCAATCATTTTGTACAATTATATACATACAGTTAATATTTTAAATGTGAAATAAATATAATCTCAATTATTGGTTGACACTCCTACTTAGAACATAAGAAATCTGACAAATAAGAGGATACCATTCAGTCCATCAAGCTCATTTGTTTAGCTAATAGCTATGCTGTCCCAATATCTCATACCAATGCCTCGTAAAGGTTATTAAGGTTTCTGCTTCAACTACATGTCTTGTCAGTTTGTTTCAGATTCTTACAACTCTTTGCATAACGAAGTGCTTCCTAGCGTCTGTTTTAAACACACTGCCCCTTAATTCCCACTGGTGTCCTCGAGTGCATGATTCACCTTTAAGCTTTGAGAATTTGGAAGACCCGGATTAAGTTGCCATGCAGTCACCTCTGCTCAAGACTAAACAGGTTTAATTCTCTGTCTGAATAGGACATGTCCTTAAGTCCTGGGATACACCTAGTTGCTCTCCTATGCACAGTTTCAAGTGATGCTATGTCTTTTTTGTAGTGTAGCAACCAGAACTGCACACAGTACTCCTTCACTAATGCATTATATAATCCAAGCATAACATCTCATGATTTATATTCAGTTGTTTTTGTGATATAACGTAACATTTTATATTTCTTTTTAAATTTATTCTGCACATAGCTGAGACATTGAAAATGCAGTGTGAACATAAACAAATTAATCCTTTTCAGAAGTTGCATCATGTAGGACAGAGTCTCTCTCCCATCTTGTGTTTACAGCTGGCACTCTTTTCTCTGCATGTAACACTTTGCACTGTCCTCCATTAAACTACATTTTCCAAATATTAATCCAATCTCAAAGCATGTCCACGTCTTTTTGAATGATCATGGCTGCTCCTACTAAGTGTCTGCCATTCCTCCAATTTTAGTGTCACCTGTGAATTTCAAAAGTTTACTGACTATACCGGAATCTACTGGATGCCATTAACACAAATCAGAAAAAGTAACAATATCCAAAGACAGACCCCTGAGTGACTCCATTGATGACTTCACTCCATGTGGAACATTGTCTTCTTTTCTGTACTATTTATCTCCTGCAAGTTAACCAACTTGAGATCCAGTTTTGTACACTAGGTTATCTCTGATGCCTACAGCTTCTACATACTATGTAAGTGCTCATTTCACAAGGTCTCACCCTGCACAAAAATCTAGATAATTATGCACTAATGTGTGTGTTATGTACAGTAACTGAATTTTCCGAAGCAGAGATATTTGAAATCTGTTCCCACTGTTTAAAAAATTAAGAAGGACAGACTGAGTCAAAGGTATATCTAATTGGGTGTGTGGACAACAGGGAGCGTACGTCTCCCCAAACCCTGGACACAACAGACACAGAAGTCAAGTTCAGCATACAAGACACGTTTATTCCCGTGGGGGACACTTTTGTCTCATTCCCCACGGTGTCACAGTTCGAAAGCACAATACAAGATAGCGCCCTTTCTTTCCTTCCTTCCTTCTCTCTTCCTTGTTGTGCCTCCTCTCCTCTCCTCTCCTCTCCAGGCAATCTTCGTCCACTTCCTCCTGACTCTGGCTCCTCGAATGGGGTGAGGCGCCTCCTTTTATTCAGCTTCTGGGTGTGCTCCAGGTGGCTCATCAGTGTTACCTGGAATCACTCGCAGGTGTGGTGGAAGTCCAGTATAGGCTATGCAACTCCCCCGGGGGCCCCCACGGGAGCCAACAGGATTGTATAGAACTCCAAGTCCCAGCATGCCCTGCGGAAATCTGTGGTGACACAGCCACCCAGGAGGGCTGCCCTCTAGTGTCCCAGGGGAGGTACTGCTTCACCAATACTCTCTCCCCTGGTCCTTCCATTCCGTGGCTGCCCATCACAAGTGTGATAGATTGACATTTTTGCCTAAATAGCTATGATTCCAGCTTTAATATCAGTCAACAAAAATGCAACTAAACAAATTTATTGCAGAAGTGAATTTCAATACCTAGGATAGATAGATAGATAGATAGATAGATAGATAGATAGATAGATAGATAGATAGATAGATAGATAGATAGATAGATAGATAGATAGATAGATAGATAGATAGACAGATAGATAGATAGATAGATAGATAGATAGATAGATAGATAGATAGATAGATAGATAATCCCAAGGGGAAATTCACATACTCCAGCAGCAGCATACTAATAAAGAAAATACAGACAGGTATACAGACAGACAATAACTCTGAACAATGTTAACGTTTACCCACCCCGGGTGGAATTGAAGAGTCGCATAGTGTGGGGGAGGAACGATCTTCTCAGTCTGTCAGTGGAGCAGGACAGTGACAACAGTCTGTCGCTGAAGCTGCTCCTCTGTCTGGAGATGATACTGTTTAGTGGATACAGTGGATTCTCCATGATTGACATGAGCCTGCTCAGTGCCCGTCGCTCTGCCACAGATGTCAAACTGTCCAGCTCCATGCCTACAATAGAGCCTGCCTTCCTCATCAGTTTGTTCAGGCGTGAGGCGTCCCTCTTCTTTATGCTGCCTCCCCAGCACACCGCCGCATAGAAGAGGGCGCTCGCCACAACCATCTGATAGAACATCTGTAGCATCTTTTTGCAGATGTTGAAGGATGCCAGCCTTCTAAGGAAGTATAATCGGCTCTGTCTCTGTTAGTGTGTCAGAGAGAGAATGTGCAGCATTGTTCATAATGGCACTCAGTTTTGTTTTAATTCTCTCCTTTGCTATTACCACCAGGGGTCCAGAGTGTGTCCTATAACTGTGCTTACCCTTTTAATTAGCTTGTTGATTCAGTTGGACCCTTTTGAAGTGGTATTACCAGCCCAGAATACCACAGCATAGAAAAATCGCACTGTCCATCACACAGTTGTGAAAGATGTGAAGGATGCCACTACCCACATTAAAGGAGTGCAGACTGCTATGGAAGAAGTGCCTGCTCTGCCCTTTCTTATATACTTCCTCTGTGTTACGACAAAAACATGCAAAACAAAAAAATATTATTGCATCATGACCTAAGTATCAGATTAATATTGTATCATAGGGTCCTTGGCAAGTTACACCTTTACTAGTTGTATGTGGAAAACTTCTAATTATGTATTGTCTCTTGGCATTGTACTCTCTTAATTGTATTTTCTACCCTTTAAAATTTCATGTATTGGTTATATACCAGGTCACATTTTTTACAAAACATTTGCAGAGTGTATTAAACTAACTTTGAATAAGTCACACAAGTAACTTTAGGCTTGCCAAGCCAGAAATGAATTAAAGGTAAACACTGAAATTATATTATTCTAGACTCATACTTAAAGGTTAAAAATCTTTTTTATTTTGTTCAGAGAAATGTGCTTTTACTGGAAGCTGTGGTCTTTTCACCTTTTTTCACTGCCGCGTAACATAGCAGCTAGAAAACTATGACAGGTTGATTTTTATTTCTTTAGTGTTATTCATCATATCATTTTGCAGCATTTATCTTTTTAGTACTAGTGTATTACCTGGACTGTCCAGTCATTGTAAGTTGATCTGCCTAAAAGCAATAGAAATTGATAGGTAGTTTATTTGTTCACTAAGGAGTCTGTCTACTTTTTAAATGATTTCCTTGTGATAGTTCAATAGGGATTTAACATCACATTTCTTTTGGGATCTTGTTTCTACCCAATTTTACAGCTGGATGAGTCTATGGCACAGACAGATAAAATGACTTGCCCAAGGTCACTGAGTCAGTCAGTAAGTGAACTGGGATTCAAACCCCGGCTCTCTGGGCTGCCATTCATTCAATGTTGCCATCAGAATTTTGCGTCCTGTAGATGATCAATGTCTGCATGTGTTTCATTTTTATTTTGAGGAAAAAAGAACGTTGAAAAGTGTCAGTGAATTAAATTGGGACTGACAGGTAAAAACAAGAATGTGTGAGTTTGTAAGGGCTTGTTTTACCCACATAAATTTAGATTCAAGCCTTTCAAATGCATGTTGTATTATTAAAAAGTGGTGCATCTTGGCAAATGCCATGAAAAGTTTAATCAATGAAGACATTACACGTTCATTATTTATTAATCTTTGGGCCTTACTTTTAAAAATATAAAGAATTGTTCCACAATGCATGAAGTGTGCGCACATAGCTGCATAGCCTGCAAGTTCAGTCCATGCTTAAAAAGATGAATATACATGAGTATAAAAAATGCTGAATATCACATTTACAGAAAGAAATTAATTCATATCACTATACATGGACTGTAAATTGCATTAGAAGATGAAACATTGAAAATTATAAACAAGAATAAATTACACATATATTAGGGTTTCAGTATATAAATGATAAATATTACCTGTATATACCTACAGTAGTTTAAGGTCTATTTAGTACTATATTTACTTTTAAATGTCAATAAATCCCTTATCTGTTTGATTGAAATATTACTTTTTTTCCTAAATAATAGATCTAATTAGAATTTCTCTGTAAATATTAGAAATTCACACGTACCAAAATTAATTTTAACATTATACTGTGAAGGACATTTAAAAGAAAAAGTGTCTTTTACAGTAATCCAAATAATTGTGTTGTGATAACTTTGTTGAGATAGTACATCTACAAAACATTGTCTAATATTTGAATTGAATGTTCATTTAATTTCTCTTTTGCCAAAAAATAAGCTGTGCAAATACATGAATTTATTTATTCTAGACTAATGTCCACCAGTCTTAGTGTAGGGTTTTGCACGATCATGGGTTTTTAAAATCTAGTGAAATTTAGAGATTTTTTTTTAAAATATTATAGAAGGTAAAACAAACAATTTAATTATGGTATCAGGGAATAACAAACCTTGAAAGTTAGCAAATGTGCATCATACTAAAAGTTAGTTCAAATTAAAAATAGCTTGCAAAATTGCATGAAAAATGCATTCAGAATTTATTGCTTTAATAAGGCAATGAACAATCTTTTTTTTGGTTGAAAATTTATTGTAACACCATGTGTTTTTGACAGATATTTTAAATTAATGTCCAGTAGAATGTGAAATGTCTACAAAGCCAAAATGTGTAGAAAGAGAAGCAGCTTTTATTAGTAAGGAGACTAATACAGCGTGTGATTTAAATTGTACTGCTTAATATCTAGCAGAGACTGAGGAAGAGTGTATTCTTTCCAGTCACTTTCCAAGTGTGTGTTGATAAGATCTTCTCCCAACATTGTTTTAGAAAGTCTAAGGTGGAGATGTCTTGAGAGCATTGATTTGATTAAGGCAACTCGTTGATATAAAGTAAACTTACCATTACAAACTAAACTATATTACCAAATCCTCACTTTATCTCTATATATATAAAATCCAACGTCTGTCTATCTGTCTGTCTGTATGTCTGCCCGCTTTTCACAAGAGAACTACTTAATGGAATTTTTTCTATAATTTGCTTGATTTTGCACTTCTTTCATCTAGCTAAGTATCACAGTTTGCTTGCAGGAGTGATATATTTGCGCTAATCCAAGACAGAGGCTATGGGCTGAGGGGAGGGGGAAGCGTGACATCAGGAGTGGGGAGCTGGGTGGGGCCCTCCTCACTCACGCCTCAGCCTCCATTCGAGGCGGTCTACCTCTGGCCACGTTTTGAAGTGTGCTTTACCACCGCTTAGCTGGCAATACCTATTTGTTTAATGATTTTTAAAATTTCTCCTGTCACTACTACACGGGCAGAGCCGCTGGGGTCAGCTAGTAAATTATACAAAAAAAGAACTTTTACATCAAGGTGTTTGTTTCACAGACTTGTTTTACTGATGTCACCATATATTAAAAATATGCAACTCCCTAAATTTCCATCCCATCATTTCTTTTTTTCCCAAATATGTTTCATTTTTGTATATCTTTGTGCAGGTTTATTTATTTCTTTATTATGAGTTTTTATCAGCATGTTTGGTAATGTCACCCTAAGAACATTTTGCTCACTAGACGCCACCATTTTGTGCTCGTATGTTATGAGTGCATACACATATTTTTTATTGTTACTATTCCCATTGCTACCCACACGATACTTAAATCATGTGACATGTTGCCAAATCCCATCTATAGCATTATATGGTCATTATTGTCAAGTATATTGAGTACAGTAAAATGCTTACTTCAATGTGCCACTTAACATACAAAAATTCACCAACAATTTCTCCAACATATCGATTAATGTGTATACAGTAATTACCTTACTTTGAGGCTTCTTTATTCCCTAACCTTAAATTACTACCTTTCCTCAAAACCTCTGTCTTTCTTACATGAAAATTTTCTGAATGCATTTGGACCATTCGCAGCAAAACAAATTAACAAATGGACGATGCAATAGCAGGTGTGTACATGTGGCCTAGTGAGAATGGAGCTAACTTGACAAATGTCAGATATTGCCCTGGATACATTTTGGACAATTTTAAATGAGATAAATGTGCTTGATAAAAGATTTTAAGTTGAATGATTGAATGCTTTGCACATATGGAGCATTCTGTATGCATTATATTCTATACATGGCTGCCATCCACTCCTTTTCAGAGGTGTTAAGTAAAAGATCCTTTCCCCAATAGGATCTTTGAAAGGAGGTAACTTTAAGATGTTGTTATATATTGTTGAGATGCTGTCTGAGTCTTCAAGACTGATCAGTACTGAAATATAAATGGGTGTGAAGTGATGAAATATAAATGGGTGTGAAGTGATGAAAACTGGGCAGGTTCCTTTTAGCTTTACGTTCTGATTTGAAAGTAGTGGAAAAATTGTGCCGATGGGAATTTAAATTTGAAGTGTAATTGTTCATAGGATTCAAAGACATTATTTATGTACAAATCTCTAAGTGTTTTAATTTTCCAAACATTAAATACTGTTGTAATTTTTATAGGGTAGAAAAAGGTAATTATCGTGTAGACGTGCAACAGATAAGAGCTTCTCTATCTTAAAGTGCTTCCTGCATTGGTTCCATATTCAAGTGAGTGATGGACAATTGGATTATCAATGTATTAACAATAATCTGTATTTAATGTGGCACAAAGCAAAGCATATAAAGAAGTACACCAAGATTTTATTTATATTGCATACCAGGCTTGTGTATATTCATCAGCCTGTGTCGATGTCCAGGTCTTTATAGGTTGTATATTTGCTGCCCAATAATAAATTGAAAGTTAGGTAGTGCCATGCTCCCTCCTGCTTTAGGTTGTTGTAGAGTTGCACTTTGGATGCATGGATGTTTCGAATTCCAAATAAGTGACGTTATAATTGAATCTAATTTCTTAAAGAATGATTTCTTAATGTACATGGGGGTGCTGTGAAATAGAAAAAGAAGCTTGGAAAGGATGTTGTTGACAGTATTGATTCATCCAGTTAATGTGAGATGGAGGGTTGACCATCTGTTCACATCTTGTTTGATTTTTTACATGCCAATAGCAAATTTTTTTTGAGAAAGATCTGTACATTTCCTTGTGATGTTTCCCCCTAAATACTGTTCATCATTTCCGTCATTCATGCCTTAAGATTCTGAACTAGCATTTTTTGAATTATTGTTAATAATTAAGGATGTAACAACATTTATAGTTCAGATGAAAAGTATAGTTATAGAAACAGGAAAAAATGGAACAATATTGCTAAATTTAAAATTCAAAAAGTTTATCGTTATATGCACATACTACCAAAAGAGATTGTATATTGAAATACCTGGATACTATCCAGGAAGGACATCAAATTTTGCTTGAATGAGTCTTTGAAGAGTTGAGTAATTAAGATGTCTAATTATGTAAATGTATGTGTCTTGGTAAAAGGAAAATTTTCAGATTCATATGGACAAGCAATAATATTCTCAGAAAATAATATATTTGCAAAAAACTCAGTCTTGAAATAAAAATCTTTTGGTACTGATCCATTACCTGAAATGAATGCTGAAGGGAAAAATCCAGATTGATGCTATATAGTAGCATATCATCCGTATACCTTTTGTTCCCAGCTTCTTCTTTAAATTCTTATTGTGATCCCGGCCAGCCAATCTGTTAAACTCCCCATCACTATACAGCTTGGCTCACTGTCACTAACACCCACCAGGTCAGTTCGCAACATTGGGGTGGTTATTCATGAGCAGCCATCTATTTCTGACCACATTTCTACTGTTTCTTTTTCATGCAGATTCATCCACAAGATCAGACCCTATCTGACACCTTATTTATAGTAGCTGTTCAGTGTTTTGTAGACCAAAGATCATCATTAGTCTGATTTGCAAGATGCTGCTTATAAAGATTAGATGGGCAATCACACAAACCCTTTATATTTACCTTGGAGATACAATTTTTCACTTATGACATCTTCCTCTGTGGTGCTTCATTATGTTCATGCTGTAGGATACTATTTGGCATCTAAAGAGTGTCTTGCAAGATGGGAGGGAGCTCAAACTTGATGTCCATATGGCCAAGCTGACTTCTCCAAGCCAGAAACAACAGTAGTACTGGTCTGGAAGTGACCCTTTAAAAGAGTTTCAAGTTGCCTAAGGTCATTGTAATGTTGTGTCTGAAGCTGGAAGAAAAGTCTAGAGAAAGAGAGCCCAAGAAGTAAGGTTGGATATGAGTGGGATATATTGTGGTGCAGTAATAGACAGACAAATGCATTGGACAGGGTTTCTGTTTCTACTGTAAATAAAAGGCCCTGTGGTTGAGGATGGAGTTTGAAAGTGTTTTTCTTTTTACTCTTCTATTCTTTTGATATTTGTAAACCTCAGCATTATTCTAGGTAATGGCTGAAATGAGGTCTCATTTCACACTCTACATAATATAATGTATTACTGAAGTATCATTAAATTCAACTTAGGTTTCTGATATTGCTTTTGTCAGAAAAGGGTTAAATGGTGTAGGAGCCTATTTTTAATTGGCACTGCACACAATTCAGGAGTCAACCCTGGAAGTGACATCTGCCCGGCACAGAATTATTTAATGCATAAACATATATTCTAAAATACATGTCTTATAGATGTAGGAAAAAAACTGTACACTTCGCAGACATTACCGGAATTTAGGAATATACCTGAAGTATAGAGAAATGCAAGGCTACTTATCTGCCATACTACTTCCTATTTAATTTTAAGTCAATTTTACGTGCATTAAATAATACCTAATAAATATTTATGAAAATCTAACTTTATTCCTGCATTAGGGTAAATGTAATCTCATTTTAGACTTCTACTGTGATATTTGTTGATACATAAAACGCAGAAGTTTAAAACAAATGTGTGCCTTGTTAATTTTGTCTCTGCCCCTTTTCTAATCTGTGTCCCAACAAGTCCTTCAAAAAGTCTCAAAGGTTTTGTGGCAGTGTCTTTGCCTCTGGAACTGTTAAATGTGGTTGTAAAATCTATCCCCAAAAGTCACTAAACTAAACGCATAATGGTTTGCCCTATGTTATCTACTGTATCTGCTTCTCCTTCATCTTGCACATAGAAAATAAGTAAAAATGGGTTAATCCCCCATGTCCCGAGTCATCGAAAGGTCCTCTTACGGACTAATGAGGCAAAGATGGTGAAGAATGTGCAAATAAATTGGCTTACATGAGTCAGGTATGTTCAGAGGAGTTCCTTTAATTGAGACGAAGCAGTCTTTTTATTTGTTCCCAGGAGGAACTTTTGCTTTTTACAAACATTCTTTAAATAAATACATACATAAATAGTTACTGTATATAAGTAAGAAAGTAAATAAATATACACATACACTTTGGTGGGAACACACACCAGAATGGCTATAAAGCAAGAAAATTAAATAAAGTAAAAAAATAAAGAAAACTTCTGAATTAGCAGTCGCAGTCACATTGAGGCATTATGCAGACGTATTGCTGTTGTTATAATGGAGCTCCAGTAGTGTTTCTTGACACACTTCTGCTGAATATGTCCTTGGCTAAAAGTACTTAGTGTGTCAGAGAGAGGATGTGCAGCATTGTTCATAATGGCACTCAGTTTTGTTTAAATTCTCTCCTTCACTACTATCTCCAGGGGCTCCAGAGTGACCCTATGACTGACCTTTCCTTTTTAATTAGCTTGTTGATTCAGTGGACTTCTCTTAAAGTGTTGTTACCATTCCAGCATGCCACAACATAGAAAATTATACTGGCCATCACAGAGTTATAAAAGATATGAAGGATGTAACTTCCAACATTGAAGTAACACAGTCTCCTAAGGAAAATGAGTCTGCTGTGCCCTTTTTTTATATAGTTGCTCTGTGTTCCAAGACCAGTCCAACGTGTCATTAATCTGGACCCCCAAGTACTTGTAGGAGTTGACCACCTCTAACTTCATTTCTTGAATAGTGACCAGACATAGAGGCTCTTTGGTGCAGCAAAAATCGATAACCGGTTCCTTGGCTTTGCTGATGTTAAGATGCAGATAATTCCCTTGTGAGAAAATATAAATATATAATTATTATAATATATAAATGTAAGGAATTATTATTATTAATTATTTGCACTAAGAAACGAAATTCTGCCTGCGACCCTTATACTCTGTCTTAACCCTTTTGTCAACACACCCCATAAGTGCAGAATCATCTGAAAATTTCTGCAAGTGACATAACCAGGTGTTATATTTGTAGTCAGAGGTGTACAGAGTGCAGAGAAAATGAGACAGGACTGTTTCTTGTGGTGCGCCACTGTCGCTCACATTCATATCAGAAACAAAGTTCCTTGAGTCTGTGGCCTGCCCAACAGACAGTCCATTATTCAGGACACCAAAGGCGCATCCTGCATATCTCTGAGTTTACGCCTTAACAGAGATGGATGGATGGTATTGAAGGTGCTAGAGAAAATAAAAAACATAATCCTCACAGTGCTGCCAGCTTTGTCCAGGTGAGAATAAGCCTTGTGGAGCAGATACTATAGATGATTGCATCCAACAGTCTTTGTCTGATAGGCAAACTGCAGTGGGTTCAGGTGGTCTACCACAAGATGACACATACAGTCCAGGACCAACCTCTCAATAGTCTTCATGATGTGAGACATAAGTGCCTCTGGTCTGTAGTCATTGGAACAAGAACAATGTGGTATGATTTTCCACAGCAGTGGCAGTGGGACAGACTGAACAGATGACAGAGGACACCACAAAATTGGTTGGCACAGGCCTTAAGGACTCGAGGATTGACTCCATCTGCTCCCACAGCTTTTCCCGAGTGTAGCTTCTTCAGTTGTTTCCTTACTTGGTCTTCAGTTATGGACAATCCACACTGATTGTCAGACGTGGACTTGTCACTGATCATTCCAGTTAATGTGGTAGAAGTTGTTGATGTAGTAGGAATGGTGTGGAGAGACTGGTCATTGTAAGAAGATGGCAGTGGGAGGGAAAAATTGGTTCAGGGAATTAACTTTGTCCACATCCCCATCTAACAGACGAGCTCTGGATTGCTTGAGTACTGTAATTATACACAGTCCATTCCAGACATCATTTCATGTTATTCTGGGTGAGTTTTTTTTTTTTTTATGTTAGCTTTGCAAGCTTCCTTCACTCAGCTTCTTCTTTAGCACATGCTGTACATCCTTCAGAACCTCTTTGTCACCGGATCTGAATGCTCTCTTTTATCATTCAGGAGACCTTTTAGTTACTTACTAATCCACAGCTTGTTGGTTAGAAAGCAATACACTATCTGTGTGTGTACCACTGTGTCCACACAGAAATTAATATAGTCTGTGATGCAGTGACAGACTCCTTCAATATTGTCTCAATGTGACTTGCACATCATATCCCAGTCTGACATTTGGAAGCAGTCATTTAGAACTATTGTACCATCCAGGCTCCACTTCCTCACTATTCTGGTGGTAATAGGTTGCCGTCTGATAACAGGCTTGTAGCTGGGAATAAGATGAATCAGGTTGTGGTTGGATTTGGCTAAAGGAAACAGTAGATTTTTAAAGATGCCTTTAAGTGTGTTTGAATACAGCAGGTTCAGCTTGTTATTTCCGCAAGTGGAACCGGTCACAAACTGATAAAAACTTGTCATCAAGTCACTACATATTATAACTGCAGGATCTGAGTGAATTATCTTTCAAGTGTTGGTGACAGGAATAATAATTTCTGTTACTAGGTCCCCATTTGCAGAGGGAGAAATACAGTATAAACATTAATTAGGATGTTGTAATATATCTCCCAGGACAATAACGTGGTAAAATTCCGACAGGCAGAATTTCAGTGTCTGAATTACAAACTATACAGTATTTTTAACTGTAATATGCTGCCTTTTACACCATTCCTTATTCACATAAATGACCAGTCCACCTGCTGTCTTTTTTCACACACGACTGGAACTCTGTCTGCTCGAATAAGATGAAATCCGTCCAGAATTAAAATGGTGTCAGGTATGTCGGGTTTAAGCCATCTGTCTGTAAAGCACAAAATGCCATCGTACTTGTATGCTCAATGACCTACTATAAGCGCAGACAGTTCATCCATCTTATTTGATAGCAATCCAACAATTCCCCATTACAAAAGATGGAAGACTAGCTCTAAAACCTTTTTGCCTCTACGTCTGTGGACAAACAGCTCTTGCAGTAGAGTGAAATGGAGCTGCTTAGGCACTCGCAATGGCAGTGCAAGTAGCTGATTACAGGAGTATTTAACACACCCCACTTTTATTTTCTCTGAGTCTCTTTCTGTTTCAGGTGTTGCAGACATAAGGAAGCCTTCGGGTCCTCTTTGTGACTTTACTGAAGTGTGGGTGTTAGTAACATTTATTGTAAAGTTCTGTCTTCTGAGGGCACTATGAAGAAACTGAAGCTTTGTGGGTGGCAAGAAACCACAGCATTAGCGGCAAGATGCAAGTTTCAATTGCAGGAAGGATGATTCCATGCATTGGGAGTTTAGGAGATGATGCTTCCTATGAGTATTTCTTCTCCTCAGACCTTCTCCTTCAATTGTTTAGTTTTACATTAGCCAAAGTGGTTTTTACTAAACATTGCCACACCACTTATGGCAACACAACAATAAGCCTAACAAGTAAGAATGGCCTAAGGTTCTGCAATCTTAAATGAATCGTCTCACAATGATTTTCTGTAATGACATTTTTTGTACATTAGATTATTTTGAAGTGTTCTGGCTACTATAAACATTTTTGTATCGTTTTTTCAAGCGGCTCTTACAGGTCAGCACTTTCTTCCTGAGTACACTATAACAGGGGTAGGCAACGTCGGTCCTGGAGTGCCACAGTATGTGCAGGTTTTTGTTCCAACCCAGTTCCTTAACGAGAACTCAATTATTGCTTAAGTGACATTTTAATGCTTCATTTTAGTGGTCTCGCTTGTTAAAGTTCTCCAACCTTAATTGCTTATTTCAATCTTAAACTGCTGCATTCAGTGTTTTAATTGCTCCTTATTAGCAATAAGATGTAAAACAGGGGTAGGCAATGTCGGTCCTGGTGAGCCGCAGTGGCTACAGGTTTTCATTCAACCCAATTGCTTAATTAGAAACCAATCATTGCCAATCTCAGACCTTATTTAATTTTATGGCTTGTTAGTCTGTGCAATGTAAGGCTTTTATATCGTAGATTTTTTTCCTTTCCAAGGATATCATCCAAATGATTTGAAGCCTAAAACAGATCATTTTCAGTCTGTCACATTTTTCTATTAAGTGTTTTATTAAATCAAACCGTGCATGATGAACACACACAGATGTAATTGGAAAAAAGCTAGCTGGAGAACTGCTGGCTGCTTTGTCTTTTACATCTTATTGCTAATAAGGAGCAATTAAAACACTGAATGCAGCAGTTTAAGATTGAAATAAGCAATTAAGGTTG
This sequence comes from Erpetoichthys calabaricus, assembly GCF_900747795.2. Taxonomy (NCBI): domain Eukaryota; kingdom Metazoa; phylum Chordata; class Cladistia; order Polypteriformes; family Polypteridae; genus Erpetoichthys; species Erpetoichthys calabaricus. The sequence goes on from NC_041396.2 coordinate 223,382,596, forward strand.
GAGAACCTTAACAAGCGAGACCACTAAAATGAAGCATTAAAATGTCACTTAAGCAATATGTGCTTCATCAGCAATAATTGAGTTCTCGTTAAGGAACTGGGTTGGAACAAAAACCTGCACGTACTGCGGCTCACCAGGACCGACGTTGCCTACCCCTGCACTATAAGATTAGTAAATAAGGGAAAATATGGTATTACAGAAAACTGCAGTTCTCTCTTTTTAAGTGTTTGTCTATTTATAATGCAATATATACTTTTTGTTGGCTCTATATCTTTGAAAACATATTGCATCTGATTCTGCTATACTTACTGTAAATCTGTTGGGCAAAAAAACTTCGATATCAAAACTTCTAGATTTCATACTTCTAGATTTTCCGTTTGAAACAGAATATACTATATCAAAAGATTCAGAATGTGAAAAGATAACTATAACAATGAAACACCAAAAAGATAATTCTAAATGGAAAGGCAATATAAGAGAAAGGTTGTCCTCAGAGAACAAATGTCTCAGGGGGTAAAGTTAGATAAATATACTTGCTACCTTGTACACAGGCTGGTCATCACTAGTGTGTCTTCCTCCTGGACTGATCCACTAAAAATGCCAACTTACTTTTCTTAGAGGATTTTACAGGTAAAAGAGTTGAAAAGGAAGATTGGTCTTCCTATGGTATGTATTCTTCATGGCTGAGGGCAGAACAGGAAAACAGATACATTGATCATCCACAACTTTAAAACCACTGAGAGGTGAAGTGAATAACACTGATTTTTTGTTTCAATGGTACCCTCTTCCAAATTTCAGGTTTGGTTTGGTGTTCCCTGTATGCAGTGGTTAGTGCCTACCAAAAGTAATCCAAGGAAGAACATCCTCCCAAGGTTCATTGATGTTTATCAGGAGAGAAGACTAGCCCATCTGGTCCAATCCCACAAAAGATCAAGTGTAGGACACACTGCTGAAAAATGTTAATGTTGGCCATGACATTAAGGTGTCACAACACACAGTGCATTGAAGCTTGATCAGTATGTGGCAGTGTCGCCCATGCTGACCTCTGGCTAAAGGTCAGTTCCAACAGCTCCTGGAGCGCTAACACCTATGAACCGGCAGTTTAATTAAGAGAGCTCCATCACCAGGATTGGCTTCTTGATACCTAGACACCTGAAATGGCAACTCATTCTCTGCTCTACCAGACTGGTAGAATGTGTTGCCCTTTTTTATTCTGAAGGTTTCTTAACTTTTCACAGTCCTTTAAGATCTGATTCTGTTTCTTTAAGGAAGGTCAGAAGCTCCTGGTAACTGCTGAGTCACATGCCCTCACATCCTGGAGAACTTTATTTGCTGGTGCCCAGGCTGCATTTCATTCATGATGCCCTTCATTTTGCCCTGCTGGTGCATTTGTATTTACCACATGGCACACTTTCACCATAGTGCTTTTACCTATTGATTCTGGATCCATCTGCTTGTAGGCTCACATCAACTCTGAATATGGAATAAACACTGTATGTTACGTCAGTATTATTTAGCCTGATGTGAATGTGTGAATGAGTGCTGATTATTTCTGGGATAAGTTATGAACTGGTGTTTCTTCACAGCTGGTCCCTGCCATACATTCAAAATTTGCTGGGGTAGTCTTCTGTTGAGGGCAGCACGGTGGCGCAGTGGGTAGCGCTGCTGCCTTGCAGTTGGGAGACTTGGGGACCTGGGTTCGCTTCCCGGGTCCTCCCTGTGTGGAGTTTGCATGTTCTCCCCGTGTCTGCGTGGGTTTCCTCCGGGCACTCCGGTTTCCTCCCACAGTCCAAAGACATGCAGGTTAGGTGGATTGGTGATTCTAAATTGGCCCTAGTGTGTGCTTGGTGTGTGGGTGTGTTTATGTGTGTCCTGCGGTGGGTTGGCACCCTGCCCAGGATTGGTTCCTGCCTTATGCCCTGTGTTGGCTGGGATTGGCTCCAGCAGACCCCCGTGACCCTGTGTTCGGATTCAGCAGGTTTGATAATGGTTGGTTGGATGGATGGATAATCTTCTGTTGATGGCAATGCTAAAACTAGATTGTCATTAAAAATATAAAAATAGTTGTAACATTCTCTCAGATTCAGACAGGATAGGCTGCAGCTTCCTGCTTCTTTTTCTTCTTCTTTCGGCTGCTCCCGTTAGGGGTTGCCACAGCAGATCATCTTCTTCCATATCTTTCTGTCCTCTGCATCTTGTTGTGTTACACCCATCACCTGCAAGTCCTCTCTCACCACATCCATAAACCTTCTCTTAGGCCTTCCTTTTTTCCTCTTCCCTGGCAGCTCTATTCTTAGCATCCTTCTCCCAATATACCCAGCATCTCTCCTCTGCACATGTCCAAACCAACGCAATCTCGCCTCTCTGACTTTGTCTCCCAACCATCCAACTTGAGCTGACCCTCTAATGTACTTATTTCTAATCCTATCCATCCTCGTCACACCCAGTGCAAATCTTAGTATCTTTAACTCTGCTACCTCCAGCTCTGTCTCTTGCTTTCTGGTCAGTGCCACCGTCTCCAACCCATATAACATAGCTGGTCTCACTACCGTCCTGTAGACCTGCCCTTTCACTCTTGCTGATACCCGTCTGTCACAAATTACTCCTGACACTCTTCTCCACCCATTCCACCCTGCTTTAACTCTCCTTTCCACCTCTCTTCCACAATCCCCATTACTCTGTACTGTTGATCCCAAGTATTTAAACTCATCCACCTTCGCCAACTCTACTCCCTGCATCCTCACCATTCCACTGACCTCCCTCTCATTTACACACATGTATTCTGTCTTGTTCCTACTGACCTTCATTCCTCTCCTCTCTAGAGCATATCTCCACCACTCCAGGGTCTCTTCAACCTGCTCCCTACTATCGCTACAGATCACAATGTAATCAAGCAAACATCATAGTCCATGGGGACTCCTGTCTAATCTCATCTGCCACCCTGTCCATCACCATTGCAAATAAGAAAGGGCTCAGAGCCGATCCCTGATGTAATCCTACCTCCAACTTGAATGCATCCGTCACTCCTACCGCAGACCTCACCATTGTCACACTTCCCTCGTACATATCCTGTACAACTCTTACATACTTCTCTGCCACTCCCAACTTCCTCATACAATACCACAGCTCCTCTCGAGGCACCCTGTCATATGCTTTCTCCAGGTCCACAAAGACGCAATGCAACTCCTTCTGGCCTTCTCTAAACTTCTCCATCAACATCCTCAGAGCAAACATTGCATCTGTGGTGCTCTATCTTGGCATGAAACCATACTGCTGCTCACTAATCATCACCTCACTTCTTAACCTAGCTTCCACTACTCTTTCCCATAGCTTCATGCTGTGGCTCATCAATTTTATTCCCCTGTAGTTACTACAGTCCTGCACATCCCCCTTATTCTTAAATATCGGCACCAGTACACTTCTTCTCCACTCCTCAGGCATCCTCTTACTTTCAAAGATTCCATTAAACAATCTGGTTAAAAACTCCACTGCCATCTCTCCTAAAAACCTCCAACTCTGGACCAATGGCATTTCCATTTTTCATCCTCTTCATAGCTGTCCTTACTTCCTCCTTGCTAATCCGTTGCACTTCCTGATTCACTATCTCTACATCATCCAACCTCTTCTCTCTCTTGTTCTCTTCATTCATCAGCCTCTCAAAGTACTCTTTCCATCTGCTCAACACATTCTCCTCGCTTGTGAGTATGTTTCCATCTTTATCCTTTATCACCCTAACCTGCTGCACATCTTTCCCAGCTCGGTCCCTCTGTCTTGCCAATCGGTACAGGTCATTTTCTCCCTTCTTAGTGTCCAACCTCTCATACAACTCATTAAACGCCTTTTCTTTTGCCTTTGCCACCTCTCTCTTCACCTTGCGCCTTATCTCCTTGTACTCTTGTCTACTTTCTGCATCTCTCTGACTATCCCACTTCTTCTTTGCCATCCTCTTCCTCTGTATACTCTCCTATACTTCCTCATTCCACCACCAGGTTTCCTTTTCCTCCTTCCTCTTTCCAGATGTCACGCCAAGCACCCTTCTTTCTATCACTCTTACTACATCTGCTGTAGTTTCCCAGCTGTCTGGTAACTCTTCACTGCCACCTAGTGCCTGTCTCATCTCCTCCCTAAATCCAGCTTGCAGTCTTCCTTTTTCAACTTCCACCATTTGATCCTTGGCTCTGCCCTCACTCTCTTCCTCTTCTTGATCTTCAACGTCATCCTACAGACCACCATCCTATGCTGCTTAACTACACTTTCCCCTGCCACCACTTTGCAGTTTTCAATCACCTTCAGATTGAGTCTTCCGCATTGAATGTAATCTACCTGTGTGCATCTTCCTCCACTCTTGTACGTAACCCTATGCTCCTCCCTCTTCTTAAAATACGTATTTACCACAGCCATGTCCATCCTGTTGGCAAAATCCACTATCCTCTGACCTTCTTCATTCCTCTCCTTGACACCATACCTACCCATCACCTCCTCATCTCCACTGTTCCCTTCACCAACATGCCGATTGAAAATCGCTCCAATCACCACTTTCTGACCCTTGGGTACACTGTTCATCACTTCATCTAACTCACTCCACAAATCTTCTTTCTCACCCATTGCACACCCAACTTGCGATGCATATGCACTAACAACATTCATCGTCACACCTCCAATTTCCAGCTTCATACTCATTACTCTGCCTGACACTCTTTTCACCTCCAAAACACTCTTGACATACTGTTCCTTCAGAATAACTCCTACCTCATTTCTCCTCCCATCCACTCCATGCTAGAACAATTTGAATCCACCTCCAATCCACCTGGCCTTTCTCCCCTTCCATTTAGTCTCTTGCACGCACAATATATCAACCTTCCTTCTCTCCATCATATCTGCTAACTCTCTCCCCTTACCAGTCATTCTGCCAACATTCAAAGTTCCTACCCTCAGTTCCACTCTTTTTACTTTCCTCCTCTCCTCCTGCCTCCAGACACATGTCTCCCCTCTTCTTCTCCTTCTTCTTCTTTGGCCAACAGTAGCCCAATTTCTGCCAGCACCCTGCTAGCTAACAGTACTGGTGGCGGTTGTTGTTAACCCGGGGCTCGACTGATCCAGTATGGAAATTTGTATTGTTGTCCGCATATTGATTTGGCAAATTTTACACCGGATGCCCTTCCTGACGTAACCCTCCCCATTTATCCGGGCATGGGACCGGCACGAAGAAGCACACTGGTTTGTGCATCCCCTGTGGCTGGGTTGCATCTTCCTGCTTCCATTTACAGTAGAAAAAAGAATGTTTGGAAATATACAGTGATTATTCATAACCAAACTATAAAATTAATTATTACTTTTGCTTTGTACCCTCCCCCACCATAACCTATTGTCTGTGGGGGAGGAGTGAAAGCTTTAGATTCATCAAAAATTTTAATCTCCGGTTTTCAACGGATTACGAGGTTTCAGGGTTCCCTGATACCGAAAACATTGATATCTCAATGAAGGTTGTGTGTCCGTCTGTGTGTCATAGTTTCTTAAGGATGGTCCAGAGCTAAAACACCTAGATGGAAAAATACCAAACTCAAAACTTAAGCCTGTTATGAGATGATGATGTGCTTATTAGTTTTTGAGCGAAATCGTGCAAGAGAAAGAGGCTCTCTAGAGGAACCCTCAAATACTGTAATTCTGTAATTAATTATGAATTCTTCTTGTCAATTGCTATCGTAATGACCTATTTTATGATCAGAAAGATCAGCATCAGAGTGGTAAATAATTGCTGAAATGTTATAGAATAGTTCAGGTAACTTGGTTCCAAGGCCGCAAAGCCTACTGATGCCCATGTGCGATTTTTTTTTTTTTTTACTATTACAGTATGTGAAAATTTCCCATCGGGATTAATAAAGTATCTATCTATCTATCTATCTATCTATCTATCTATCTATCTATCTATCTATCTATCTATCTATCTATCTATCTATCTATCTATCTATCTATCTATCTATCTATCTATCTATCTACTGATTAGCAGTGCAACTGCCTCCCAGGACAAATAATGTCCTGCTTAGTGTGTGTATTATTTGTGCCTGTTCTCCTGTTCAGATGGGTTTTAATTCAGGTATTTCTCTTTTACTCCCACATCCTTAAGATTAGCATGTAACATTAGTTGTTAACTTTAAATCAACTGAGTATCAGTGAGTGTATAAGTGGATTTCTGAGAGTGTCCTCCAATAGACAGGCTTCTCTGCTAATGCTGCTTCCTGCTTGCTCACAATGTTGACTTGGTGGGCTTGGATCCTCAGAAACTCTAAACTAGACTTTTTTTCTCAGGTATGCATTTGTTTATGTCATTTGTCACGAGCAGCCAGAGCACAGAAAACAAATCTCATCCTAATCTATCGCAATTCTCCTTCTGTTTTTTAATATTTGAATGCCTTTCATTGACTGTACTGTATACAAATAATTGCTTCTAACACTGTCATTTCCCATGTAAACTATAAAGTGAAGCATTACGTATTAGTAAACAAAAGTTTTATTAAGGTATTGTGTTATCAGGATAAGATTGTTTTAAGAGATGCTCTTTTATTATCTTTTAAAAAAGGATATTTTATCTTTCAAAATACATGATGTAACAATAACAGTCTATAGTATAGTACCAGAAATCTACAGGGAGATCCCATATTCATAAATTAGCTGCTGTATGTTTTTTCTTCCATTATATTTGTAATGTATGCGTTATAAATATTTCTTCTAAATACCCATTAAAATATAATCTTTGAATAGGAATAAATTAGGCACACCTTGAATAAAATATTATATTTGTCTAGTCATAAAAACATAAAATATTGTGCTAAACTATTAAAATTACAACAATTAAATTTTACACTGAAAACCAGAACTCTCCCAGCTGGCATTTACTACTTTCCTCCTTAATGTGTCACATTTCAGATAGATACAGTATAATTACACTAAAAGCTGTCTCTGTAAAGAGTCTGTTATTCATGGGAGACAGTAAGGAGCTGAATAGTCATATTTTTCTTCTCTGAGCATTTAGTTCCAAGTAATCTACCAGGAATGACAAATTTGATTGAAAGATAATGCAAGAATTTTTTGTGCCACAATTTACAGAGCGTATCCATTAGGAATAATTATGGCAGCATGATTTTTGTAGCTGTTATCTATACAAGTGTTACTAATGGTTTTACCAATTACTCCCTGTCCAATAACTACATGGTTGTAACTTAATTTAAAGACACTCTATCACCAAGCTGATTTGTATAGTAAATGACTACATTTGAGACACTAGGCAGGCTGCTTGGTTCACTGACTTAGTCTGCAATAATTGACAATTAGTAGGGGTTCTATGTTAAAAATATCTTAAAGAGAGGGCATGTTAATGATATGATTTGCATCAAAGTATCACATTACATTTGCCTAATTTATGTTTTACACTGACAGTAAAACAATTGGTTATATTATTTGTATGATTCTTTTTTCTTTTATAATAATTAAATTTTTTTGGAGTTTCCTTACATGAGACAAGAAAGGAAAAAAGTAAACAAGTCATGGTGACAAAAGCCCATGTTTGGAAATGTATTTCCGTTTTAAATTTTGTAATCATATTAGAGCATCAGGCAAATGCAGAATATTCTTGCTACTAAGAGTATCTTTGAAGATAATTCAGAACTACAGACTGTGTAAATATCTGACACAAAAATATTTTATTAAAAATGAAGAGGATCATATCTTGGTACTCTTTGCCTTTAAAGACTACCTGGCTCTTTTTCTGTGCATCCCTACACCTTTTTGTAATAGAATTTTAAAAAGGGACAGTAAAATTCACAGTGTGGTTTCTCTTTCATGCCAGAGGTACTATTTTGACATAAGTAAAAGCTGAATAATGGTGCCAACAGTACATTTAATATATTTTCCTTTAGGAGCTGATAAATATTTAAGCTAAAGGAAGACAAACTGACCTTCTGTGACCTTGCTTTCGGATTGTGAGCAAAAACTTTTCTTAATAACAGCAAGATTTGTAATTGACTTTCATGTCTATCATTATTCTGGCTTTCAAAGAGAAATGCCCCCATCCATTTGCATACCTTTTTAATGAAGGAGCAGGCACGCAACACCAACCTGTCAAGGCCAATCTATTGTATGTAAGGAGTGATGTGTTCCAGTGTTGTAACAATCTATCCAGCTCTAATCTAGACCATTTCTGATTATAGTCAGGACTGTAACACAGTGAATTCTAGGTCTTCAGCAATAGGAGAAAGGTAGGGACCAATCCCAGTTGGGATACTAGTCTGTCACAGTGCACAAGCTCACATACCCTCATCTCGTATGCTGATCTAATTTAGAGCTGCTAATTAATGAAACCAAATATTTTTGTTTTGTGAGCTGAAACCATGTTACCCAAGGAGTACATGAGTGCTTCAACATTGTGGCTGACTATCTGAAATTTGTATGGTCTTTATGTTTCTATGTCTATCTTCTTCAGGTACTCTATAGTTCTACCACATTTCCAAGGTGCTTCTCTAAATTGACCCATATAAGAGAATGTATCTTGTAATGAGGTTGCTTCCTGTCATGTGTGCAATTCTAGAAGAATAAGCATTTACTTATAATGCCCTATATTAAATTAATCAGTAAATTATATAAATGTGAAAGCAACATTTTCTCTGAAGTAAACAGATTCATTTTTATTTTGCCATTAATCTCCTTCTTTGCCTTGCCTGTAAAATAAGTACCACATACAATGCCAACCTCAAAATATTGCTGAGTATGTTGTTCTTCAGTCAAAAGGTGCTTCAGGTAGAAATTATATTTTTTGTGTTTGTTAAATTAACTCCTCTCATAAACAATATTATTTCAATAAATCTGGTAGTAGAGGCAGTTTCTTTTCACTATTTAAATCAGTATTTAAAGAAAGAGGTCATAAAGCAAAATATTTAGGAAGTGAATGTAACATCATAAAAATCTTTCTTTTTTTTATGTTTTTTTTATATAAATTCAATATTTTCTAAAATAAATAAAAAGTAAAATAAATAAAAGACTAAGCAAACCTATTGGAAGGCTAGTTACAGGTCTAGATCTACTACACTCAATACAAATTTGCACACAGCAGGTTGTACCCATAACTGAAACTTTCACAAAGAACATGAAAAATGACAAATGATTAGAAATCTGGTGTGTATATTACAGTATCCCATAGGGTATTGAAAACATGACCATCAAATACTGTATGCATCTTCATAAAGGAGGATGAGTTTTTGTGTTATTAAAACAAAATACATGGAAATTCTTATACTATTTTTGTTTGTAATTTCTCAAAGAAATTGTCTTTTCTTTTGCTATTGAAACACATATAGTCCCAGTCTTTACATAAAATGGCGAAAATTTTCAGTTGATTTATGTGCCAAAACTTATCAGGAATAGCTGGTATGCTTTTCAATCAGTGTGGAAAACTAAAATAAATGTCACATGACTACTAAGTATGAATTGTAAACATATATCTCAAAAATTACTCAAAAATAAAGCATTGTTGGAAAACCAGCCAATAGCACCAATGCAGTATGTCTAATTTGACAGAAAACAGAGTTATTCTTAACAATAATTTTGTTAATTTCAGGGTTGGTGAACAGATCATCTGTTTCAGATACAGTGAACAATTCAGCATGCCCAGACAAGCTAGGAAGAAGTATGGATCCAATGTTAGGTTTTTTTATTTCATGTATTTTCCACAATTTTAATTTCAGGTTCAGACTGTATATACAGATGAAAACCTTATACTGTATATATCTGTGAATAAGTCTAACACATTGTCTTTTCAGCAACAGAATAACATGCATAGTTAAGCTTTTTAAAGGTTTTAGGTCATTCTTTTTACAGGACTTATTCAATTGCACAGTGTCTTTTTTTGCATCAGTATATCAAATCTTCTGTTGCCATTCACAAAGGCACCCCACACTGTGAAATGAGCTCTTAAACATGATGGAATGTGGTTAATGGTAAATATTCCTCTAATGTTAGAAGGTATTTCTTCACAATTGAGAAATAAAGTATCTATCTATCTATCTATCTGAGAAGAACAGATATGCCAAGCAGTGTAGTAGATAGTAGTGCTTTGGAAATCTTCTGGTTTTGACCTTCCCTCATCTCTTAATTCTTTAAGAATGATTTAATGTAATCAGATTTTTGACTTAGTATTCACTTGCCTCTAAAAATCTTAAACAAATTCACAAAGCTAAATCAAAAGTATCATCCATATAATTTTGCTCCACCATTACTTGGCCGCTCATCTTTCAGCTCATCTGACAAACTATTCCTGGAAGCAGTAGCAAGAGGTCCCTTTTAAATACTAATACAGATCTCCTGTGGATTTGTTTCTCTGCTTTGTGGTAAGGAATATATTAGAAGTAAAAGTTTTCCAGAGAACGCTGTGATAAGATGTCCATAGTGAAGGGCAGTTTTTAAATAAATAATCACATCTCGGAGCATGCACATCACTCTGTGGTTGATTGGGGTGCTTGGCTGATCGCGCACTCACATGCAAACGTGAGCAGATCAGTCAGGCGCCTCATTCACACCTCGAAGGGAGCACACCTGCACTCAATCAGCCAGGATATAAGGAGACTATAGAGCAGAAAAGAGAGTACAGAGCAGAAAGAGAGAAGAAAATGAGAGATGGAGGATAAAGAAATTGAAGAGAGAAGGCAGGATTGGGAGAAGAGAGATGGGGCAAAGAATGGATGCAGGCATCCGAGAAGAGTCCTAGGAGAAGAATGTGTAGTCAGCACTCAAGAGGGGACTGAAGGTCACTTCTGCTGAGCGATTTGGGGAGCGGGAGTGACCAACTGCTGCAGAAGGGTTCCCTCACACGGCCAAGGGATGGCAGTAGGAGTCAGAGGAGCGAGGCTCAGCGCGGTGCTCCTGTGATGGCAGCAGTGGCCCAAGCCAGTCAAAGAATTGGTTATGCCTGTCGGTAGGATGTCTCCTCAGGCTGCAGGATCCCATTGGGATTAGGGGAGGAGATGTTGTTTTTAAGAAGGATGCACCAGGGCTCGTGAGCTTTTATAGAACTGCTTTCTGCCATGTTGTTAAAACTCATTTTTCACTTTTATACCAGCCCCAACCAAGACTTCAGCAAAACTGATCTCTTTTGTGCTGATGATTTGGTGCCGTACATATTGAGCTTAGTGGATGAATTTTGTAGGATATCTTGGTTCAGAATTTAAACTTATGTTTAAGTAAAAAGTATACTGCTCTCAGTGAACAGGCTTGCAAATTAAATTAAACTAGATCACAATCCTCTGATTGTCTAAGAACAATTTGGATATCTAGGAGATTAAGTTACAAAAATGTTAAAGATTAATTCAATTTTTTGCAACATGATAGCAATCATCAAACAAGGTGTTAATAGATGTTCATCTCTTCGTCTAACATAACCTGGGAGACTTAATATAGTTAAAATAAATATCCTTAATAGATTTCTGTATCTTTTTTAGAGTATCCCTTTTTACTGTAGCAAACCCTTACTTTAGAAATTAACACAATTTTTATGTCATTCATTCATAATGCAAAAGGCAATTTGTAAAAAATACAGTTTTGCAAAGACATGAATTAACTTGAGGCATGGCATTACCGGACTAGTAATACGCATACTTTATAATGAGAAATAGAAGCAGGTAGTCATGAAACTATACCTGCTATGGAAAATAATTTTTGATCAAACACTTCACTATTTGTCTTGCGCTACGCACCTGCACTTCCTAATTTTTTCCAATTTAAAAGCAGTCTGGTGGTGCAACGTTTACAGAAAGTGTGGCACCAGTGTAAGAAACACTTTAAAGCTGAGGCACTATTGGTCTCATGCACGGTAAAAATGTATTTCAGCTATCCTTAATGTATATGGTGTTAAAGACTTGGAAGTTACTTTGTATTCTGACCTATAGAAACCACCACAAAGGCAATAAATTTGGAACCTTCGAATAATTATGCCTAGTCCTCTGCTGGCTATCTACATTTATTATAGTTAAATTAGAAAATGTCTCTCTATTTATAAAAAAAATCTTGGAAGGCTTGGAAGGAGACGATACGTGATCTTCTCGGAAGACAATTTGACGTCCCGCGAGACAAGGCAGTGAGACAAAAGGACAGCTGCTGTACAGACTTTTAAATGATCGATGCGCAGTGTGACAAGCAGAACACGCAGCTCGGCAGCAGCAGGAAAAAGACATCAGCTGATCAGACCGCATCTCCTCAGCGTGCATTCAGCCACCCTCCCCAGCCTTGACAATGTGAGCGGCAGAGACGCGAAGTGGCTGGAGTGTAGCGTGCCCCTTAATGGGGGATGGGGGTGTGTGTGCGAGTGAAGTGAGCAGGGGGCAAAGTAGTATTTTAATTAAAAAAAAATGTTCCCAGCTTTCCTAATCTTTCATTAGTGGAAACTATTGAGTAGGTATTGTCAGCCATAGCTTAGTGGGGTTATGATTTTTCTTAAAATTAGAAAACAGCAGATTGTCCCCGCAAGGATTAGTTGATTTTTTTTTAAGAATTTAGCAAGAATGTATTATTTTGCAGTAAATTAAAGATGGGAGTGTGTTAGGTTTTTCACATTATAATCACTTGTTATTTCATGTTATTGTGGTTATATTTAATACTTTTTTGTGAACTATTTATCATTTATTTTATGTGTTATGACAATATTATTTTCCTCTCACCACTTTGTGCTTCATTTTCATACCACAAGTTCTGTTTTGTGTGTTTGGTTTCTGGACAAGGCAATGTTGTTGATGGTGAGAACAGCCATTCTCGGTAAAATGGGTGCAACACATTATGCTACATCAATGAGGTCACAGCAGTTTAACTTGGTAATACAAAGTCTACAACTCAACTTTTTGATCTTTTTGCTAAAAGTGCAATACATCAAAAATCTTGTTCTAGTTAAGCAAAGGAATTCTTAGAAGTTGGACCTTTGGCTTTGACTTTTTGACCACCATTTTTGGCTCAATATCTTATTCTGAGACTTGATGAAAAAGGAACTTCAGTGCTCAGGTTGCTGCCTGTTTTTGATATCTGATCATTCCCTGTTTTTTAAATCTTAAATTAATATAAAATGTAGTCCTTTTGGAGTAGATATTTACTGTTCCTGGCCGTAAGTTTTGATGTCTCAGCATATAGTACAGACTAATTTATATTGGGCATTTTACTTGCATTGTTCTTTAAAATGCCTAGTGAAGGGATGCAGAGATTGATTTAATTTGATGCAAAAAATAAATGTAAGGTACTACTACCCTAGCATTGTTTCAATTTTTGTTTGTTCTGCAATTCTTTAATTTTAATGCAATTCCTAAAATTCATAAACGTTTAATAAAAATATAGAGGACCAGGGACACTTGTCTGATTCCAGTTAGAAAATTCCTGCTGGATTCTGTAATTTTGTCCTTTTTTGCCCATCACTAATTGTAGTAGGTTTTCCTTGTTTTCTTTCATAGTTTGCATTTTATATTTCAATTATGTTTGAATTAACTTATTGTTTGTGCTAGTTAGAGCCAGTTGGGTGAGACAAGTACAAGTTTTAGCTCTCATAGGACCAGCTCAATGAAACATGCTTTTGTAAATATGACCATAAGAGTTTCATTTTAGCTCATTCTCCAGGATAGTGTTTTCTTGAAAGAGAGCCACTTAAGACACAAAAAGAAGTTCTCAGGGGAGATGTGCCATTACTATCATTACTGTTTAACAATGTGCAAGAGTGTAGTGACCCTCAACTTAGAGGGAGTGAGAGAAAAGATTTTGCAGGCTCCCTGCTTTTCTTCTTTTGTGCTAGCTATTCACTGCCATATATCACAAAGACAACTGAATTCATTTTCTGCACTTGCCCTTAATAAAGCAAGCAAACATATAATGCAAATAACAGCTTCTCCAAATTATTTCACAAAAACCAGAAGTAATTCAATACAGTAATTGATAAAATGTATATTATTTATCAGTCCTTATGTAATGACTTTGCTTTACCTTCAGGCAGGGTTCATGAGTTGAGCAGAGGTTCACATGTAGCTCAGTTATTGGAGCTTGCCCAATCAGAGAGTCCTAAAGCAGCTAAGTATTCTTCTTGGTGAAGATCCTCACATTATTCTTGAGGAATATGAGAAATTATGCATTAGTTTCATAGCCAGCTGCCAAAGCCCCATCACTGCTAGCGTGACAGAGGCAGGAACAGCTAAACAACTTCTAAAACTGGGGCAATTCATGGGAAGACTAGTACACATTCAACATCAGTAACAGCAATGAGCAATGGCAACAACTGAGTTACTGGAGTGAATCTCCAAATAAAGAAACAGGCCAAGCTAATATAAACAGGCTGAAGCAGTTATACTGTATACTTCTGGGCAGTGGGTGGTAAGAAGAGAGACGGTGCACCAAGAACGATGTCAAGGTCACAGGTCAGGAGCGCAGGGACTCTCAGGCAGACAAGATCAGAGGCACACGGATTATGACACCTACCTCCAGGAAGGAAAAGACAGTTTCACCAGAGAGACGCCAGTTGTGGGTCCACTGAGAGGAGGAAGACTCATAAGAGGACAGAGCGAAGCAAGATGTGCCCTGATCATCGTAGAAACATGAGGAACCCATAAGTGAAAAAGAACGCTCACTCCATGAGGGTGAGACGCTCACAGGGAATCGATAAGTTAGCAAGACTTCTGTTGGGAAACAAGCATTCAGCAAGCAGAGTGTTTCAGTGGAACAGCTGAAAGATTAATTGTTGTGGTAACACAATGCGCAACTTGGACTTTGCACCACCAAAGGTTGTATCCTCCATTGTTAGTGTTTAATAGACTTTTAGAGTGTGGACTGCGTGCTCTCTTTTTAAAAGGTTTTCACTCCTGATATTTTTAGACTCTTATCTACATCTTCTTTGTGGATTTTATGTTGCCTGGTGTAATACAAGTTACTGTTGTTTTTCTTGAAATTACTGCCATGTCTTTCATTGTGCGTTTACTCACCACCTATTTTAAAGAAACCTGTGTACTATTATCTTTCAAGAGTTCCCAGGCTCTTAATAAAGCCTAACCTAACTGTGTTTAGGTTAGACTACCTATAAGTGTGACCTTGACATTCTGACATTTTGAATTGAATGCACTAATTTTTTAAGGCAGAAAAAATGCACTATTTTTATGGTAGAAAAAAATAGTAAAGAACATGCTGATTTGGAAAACAGTATTGATCAAAGTATGAAAGTTCACACTGACAAGATACTTAATGAAGGACTATAAATGAGACAAAGAAAAACTGACACAACAAACGCTTGCCTTTTCTGAAAGCTGTTACTTTATTCTGTATTGCAAATAGGACTTCTGCACATGTACCATTTACATAAAAGTACCCGAAACACCAGATATATGGATGATGAATAATGTTGAAAAACATGCTCACTGCTACATTATTTTTGTAAAAGCCTAGATGATTGTTCTTAAGTAAGACATTTTTGTTAAAGTGTGAACGCTTTAATACATAATAAACCCCAAAGTGCCATAAATCCAGTAGGCACAGATTATAAGAACTGATAGCGTTGAAAATGCTGGACGATGTAGATAGTATCATTCCTCTGAGGATTCAGGGGAGGGAAAATGAAATAGAAAGAAGTTTCTCATTTGTCACATCCGATATGTAGGGTCTTAGAAAGATTAGTAGATGCGTCTTGGAAAACAACAAAAACGTCTTGATTCTGAAGTGTTACATCTTTATGCATTTTTAAAAACACAACCAGACAGGATTATTATTTACATAATAACAGATATATAGTATATATAAACACAGACACAGAATAAAATAACAGACATTTTACCAAATTTTCCTTTAGAGATTATTCATCTGCAAAATACAAAATCTATTGAAAAAATGTGATGCGTAGAGGGCCAGGGAACAATTTTTAAAAATACCATTCATTAATTGTTTCATTCACCATACATATTGTCTTCATGAGGAGTGCAGAGAACCAAAGATTGTCAAATGCAGTAACGAAACAAGACATCTGTTAGACTGAAATACGACTTTAAAAATAAATTATCAATGCATCGTATGACATCTGAGCTTACAGAAAATCAGATATCAAGGCCTATTTGGAAATATTATTTAATTTCAGTTAATTTTAATACAAATGAAGTATTTGAAAACATATTTTGCAATTATATAGCTGACAATAAAGACAAGGGCATGATATCTTAAGTAAGGCTCTCTCTGTACATCACCACTTCTTGTGAGATGGAGGGGTTCAATAATTTTTTTATTATGTATCCTGTAAATATCCAGTTTTCATTACTAATTTCATTGTATATTTAACCTAGCCAGTAAATGGGTTTCCATTCCATATTACAGTAGTTGTTCACTTCTAAGCTTAAACAGTAAACAGCTACCCTTTTTTGCTGCCTAGATGCCATAGCAGTTTTTTAAGATTATCTGAATTGTTCATGAAATTCACAACACACCCACAATTGAGAGTGGAATTAAGCCAGAGGCAAAACAAGGAAACACAGACATGTTAAGTTTATCTGATCATAGAGAAAGGTTGGATGTGTGCCATTCTCACTGAGATAGGGGAGGCATACACAGTCGTTTTTTGCAACTGCTTCTGTTTTGAAAATAGTGTGCAAAACAGTTAATGTGTTGTAAATATTTTCTGTTTTCTAGTAAATACCTACATTCCTTTCAATTATACTGTATACATTAATAAAACATGATGTATAACTAAGATGGGCTTTAAATAATCAGCTTATATATATTGTACATTCTATTAACTGCAAAATTACACATAGTAAATGACCTACTTTAAAACAATTCAATAGTTTAAAAAATGTTTCATTTCCTTTTATCTTCTCTTCAGATCACGTCTTGCCTTGCTGGATTTAATTTGGGATCCATTCTGGATTCTGTGTAGCTTTTTTTTTGCAGTTTGCAGTGTTTTAATTTGTTTGTGCAAAACTAAAAAGACTAATACTGACATGCAGGATGTGTTTTTTACTTCATGCTTGGTTTATGGCATTATTAGTTTAAAAAAAAATTCATTTGTTATAGGAAATTGTCACCTTTCATTTTTCTTCAATGTATTATTAGGGATATTTTAGAGAATTTGGTTTCACTCAAGTGATATTCATTTAAACTCAGTGTCCGTGATTTATGTTCCTTCACTGCATCAAATTCAGTCTTAACATAATTGATAGCTTCTTCAGGAGCCACTATATAATAAAGGAATCAGTTCCAGGGCTTATTCAAATTAGATAGATAGATAGATAGATAGATAGATAGATAGATAGATAGATAGATAGATAGATAGATACTTTATTAATCAAAAGGGGAAATTCACATACTCCAGCAGCAGCATACTGATACAAAAAACAATATTAAATTAAAGAGTAATAAAAATGCAGGTAAAAACAGACAATAACTTTGAATAATGTTAACGTTTACCCCCCGGGTGGAACTGAAGAGTCGCATAGTTTGGGGGAGGAACGATCTCCTCAGTCTGTCAGTGGAGCAGGACAGTGACAGCAGTCTGTCGCTGAAGCTGCTCCTCTGTCTGGAGATGACACTGTTTAGTGGATGCAGTGGATTCTCCATAATTGATATGTGGCGGAGCGACGGGCGCTCAGCAGGCTCCTATGTCAAACTGTCCAGCTCCATGCCTACAATAGAGCCTGCCTTTCTCACCAGTTTGTCCAGGCGTGAGGCATCCTTCTTCTTAATGCTGCCTCCCCAGCACACCACCGCGTAGAATTTTTTATGTTGATATAAAAGAATTTTTGTCTGCAAGTGTAAGGAACGTTATTTTAGGATGCAACAAGTACATGTAAAAGTCTGTTTTATTGTAACATTATTGTAAATATTTTTGATATCTTCATCTGTTATAGCCACTAAGGTTCTCAATAGTGATTAGTGTGGCATTTGCTTCGCCATCAGTTTCAGCAAAATCAAGGAAATGTTGTGAACTTCACCAAACTCCATGAAATGCTTTGAAGGCAATTGAGAAAGAGGAACCAGACTAGTTTTGAGTCGATGATAATAGTACAAAGGTCATTTAAGTGTCTCAGAAGGTTATGAAACCATCTGCTAACTATGCTAGACTGGTTATAGTGGCTAAAAATGTGATCTGAGCTGTGAGGTAGCAGTGCTAACCTCTGCAAAACCTTGGCAAAACACAAATGGAACAATAACCACAAACAAAATACAACAAACGGCCACAAAATAGCAATGAGTTAAAAAATATATATAATTGCACTCAGAGTTCCAGTCTTGTAGCATACATTGCCTGTGCCATGAAGTGGCAATGATGGACTGTTTCCTTCCATTCTTTGAAGTCTTGACTTCTGCTACAGCTGAAACATCTTCTTTGTTTTCACTCTGTCTGTGCAGATACATTGTACATTTTTCTTCCATCAAGAAGATAGTAAGTCATTGTAAATAATAAACCTTTCATTATTATTATTATTATTTCATAGGGCCTCTGTGGACCACCAGGCTGGCACCACCACCTGAACCCGACACAGACAAGCGTGGGACACAAGTTCAAGGCATACACTTTTTAATTTTTTTCTTTAACCTTGTGGGAAACACCTTCCCATTTCCTATAAGCCCAGCACAGTCCAAAGCACAATGTACCAACACAATATTTTTCCTTCTCTTTCTTTCACCTCCACTCCTCTGGTCAAGCTTTGTCTTCCTCTTCCCGACTCTGGCTTGTGGAATAGTGGCTACTGGCTCCTTTTATACTGCACCCGGAAGTGCTCCAGGTGCTTGATGACCTAGTTTCCGGCAGCACTTCCAGGTGTGGCGGAAGAACTGCCCCAAAAGGGCTCAGCAGATCCTGCTGCAGCATCCCTAGCGGTGCCCAAAGATCCCAACAGGGCTGAACCAAGCTCCAACTTCCATGAAGCCCTGCTGGAGTCCAAGGCACCGCCACAACCAAGGGGGGCTGCCATCTAGCGTCCAGGAGGATGTAATGCTTTTGCCACGCTTGCTCCCTCAGTCATCTCAGCATGAAGGCATCCCGGCTGGGCAAGGGCCCTGGCCGCATGCTGCAGTCTCATTCTGATTTAAGGAGAGGGAGGAGAGGGCTGTTTAAAGGCTTGGTTTGACTCATAGCTGCACATGGTTAATTATGCATAACAACTAGCCAAGTTGTGCTGTGCGAGAATCTGAGCTAGCACACAGGATTCAGTGTTATGTACCTGGTGGAAGTACTCATAATATTCCCATTATGGTCAGCCAATGCACCAATCAAATGAAATGTATATATATATATATATATATATATATATATATATATATACTATATATATATATATATATATATATATATATGTGTATTAACCCATCATACATGTGCAAAGCAGATCAGGCAGCAACCTCACAGTATGGAGGAAAGGTCCGCACAATGGTTGCTACAGTTCAGTGATGTCATGCTGGCCTTGCAAAGCATCATGAGACGCTGGGAAAAAAGTTTGTCTATGCTGTCTGAACAGTAAATTTCTTAGAAAATATTCAGAAAACAAAGTCACTGGCGAATATAACATATTTGTTGTTTAAAATGCTTTGGCAATTACACTGATCAACACTAGTGCTCGATTTTTGCTTTTGTACCCATAGTGGAATGGTGTCGTGTTCCCTTGTCCCCTGCTTGGGTAGTAGAAGTGATTTTGATATACCCAGAGCAAATGCTGTTTTATTTCTAGGCACAATCATATTTAAAAGAGTATACTATTACACCGCATACATTGAGTAACTCACCCAATAACAGGAGATGAAAAAGAGGCTTCTTCAGTAAAAATTACCAATGCACACACATACCTTTATACAGCAGTAAAATGAAAATAAAACATTATGTGTTACAAACATAAAACCAATCCAAATAATAATTTCTTTTACAGAGCAAATCAAAGTAATAGTTGGATTACAGTATTGTATTATAGAAGCAGTGCTATAAAAGTTCATTATAAACAAATACTTTTGCAAGTCACTGTACAACCATCAATATGGAATAAAATAGAAGCTAAAACAATTCTATTACATTCTTTTGCTTAAATAAACAAAATAATACAAAAAAATATTCTGTCCCTCTTTTACTAAACCTGAGTGTACTATAATTCATCAATCACCATCTACAGTGGGTTTGTAAAAAAATACCTCTGATTTGTGTACTTACTTGCACATTATATTAAATGAAAGGAGAACTGAAAAACACTGTCCAACACAACTTCAGTTTTACTTTACCATTCTTACTCTTAATTGGCTAAATCTTTTTTTTTTTAAGTTTAATGAAAAATGTATTTCAGTCATCCAGATTACTGTTATAAATACAGCAGAGGCATGCATCCCCTGAATGAAGCTTAAACCCAATCTTACCCTGTGGATAAAACATGCCGACTCATCATCTGAGATTTGTCATGCCATATATAATCTTTTTAAGTAAGATTGGTTTTACAAAAATTAGACACTCATTTTATAACTCCATTTTTCTATTTAACATTATTTGTATCTCCTATAATTTATCCATGTCTTAATTTCTCTTGGGATTTCATTTATCAATTGCGAACAAATTATGCTTAACAGCATTTTTACGCAAACCTCAGAATGCTTTATCTTTTTGCATATGAGAACTATGCACAAAATGTTTGACACAGATCCCCTTTTGTGTGATTAAAATAGGTGCTAAATTGTTATTCTCTTTCTTACCGCATTGTTTTAAAAAAAAATTGTGATAAATCTGTCAATCCATTTTCTGAGCCTACTTATCCCATTGTTGGGTTCGCTGAAAGTAAATTTAGAATAACTAATTAACTGAGTGTTCTGAAGTATAGTCTCAGAAATGGGTACAAAGGGGGTATGGGGCTTCCAAACTGACCTGCCAAGCAGACCAAGATTTTCAATGCCCTGTCTAAGTGTAGCCTCACCCCTAGGCAGCAATTTTCCAACTACCACCTGCAGGTATTGGCCTAAGACCAAATTGTCTTTAAAAGAAACAATCAAAGTCACAGATTTTATCCAATCAGGAATCTTCATTAATTTATGCATAATAAATTAAGGCTTTTTAAAATAGAAAAATCAGTAAGAGGTACAAAAAGGGGAAAAGTATATAACTAGAAAGACAACCTGACTCATACATGTCCAATCCACATTCCAAAAGCAAATCCAAAGACAGAAGCAAATAGGTAAAAAAAAACCAGAGAAACCAAAGAAAAAGCAGTACTCACTAAACAACAACTCCTTACAAACTCAGTGATCCACTGCTGGATCCATCTCTCATAAAGTCATAGGAAGAACCCAGCAGCAGTGATGCCAGGGTGTCCCTGTTTCCAGGCCCTGTTCAGAGATTGTTCCTGCCTCGCACTGTATGCTTGCTGGGACTGGCGTGACCCTGGATGGATAGATGGATAGAATAATTAAACATGTACCACAAAGATATTTCAATTTTCCTTAAAAGCTTTGAAGAATCTGAGTTCTAAGCTTACAGATGGCTTAACATCTATTACAGAGCTGATTGTGTGGTGATTGGTTACTTGGAGAAAGAAAAGGAAGGACAGGAATTGGAGGTTAGTATGTTTGAAAGAGACTACTGCTGCAGTAAATTATTTCATCGAAGGTCGTGCACGGCGCAGCAAGCATCTTGCGGGAGGCAGGGACAATCTCTGGACAGGGTACCAGTTTGTCACTATCACTGTGCCACCATGTTCCCATGTTTAATAACATGCTTTAATTCCTATCATCATGAAAGTGATATCAAGTATACATCCCAGTATTTAAATTATTCAGAGAGCTCTAATATCATGAATGTAATGGATTCTGTGTCCTGTTGGAGGAAGAGAAAACCCGTTTAAGAAGCACATAATGATTCACACACATAGAGCACATAGAAGAACACATGCAAAACAAAACATTTAACGTGCTTCTTTAGTTACAATGGTATTTGAGAAACTAGTAAATTAAACGATTTAAAGATGAAGTTTATGATGTTTTACTTTAATGACAAAATAAACTACATGATTAAAGTGGAAATTTTGAGATTAAAGTTGACATTTTGAGCTTTTTTCCCCACTGTGTACCTATTTTTTTTTCTTTTCTCTGTACCCTAATAAGCTTTCATATGACACTCAGACGGTGGGCTACAACTGTCTTTTTCACGGCGACTTTATATCTGACAACTTCTTTTTTATTTCGAGCACTGTGCAACTTTGTGAACTTAAGCTCCTTTTGTTGTTTATACCACTGTTAAATCCAAAAAATAGCAAGTTTTTCCTTGCCTCCACTTGGTATTTGCTGAAATTCTTCTATTTTCCCCCGTGCTTTTGCCATTGCCTTTTCACAGAACGCTGAGCTTAAGGGCTATTTATATTGATTTACATATTCAAAGAGGCATAATTCTGGGAGGAGCTTGGGAGTGAATTCTATGCATGGCGTTAAGCATGAGGCCCCTGGTCCCTAGTTACTGAATTCACAGCTTCCTCAATTCGATGTCGCAAATATTGAAGACTAGCAAAATACCCGCGCTTCGCAGCGGAGAAGTAGTGTGTTAAAGAGGTTATGAAAAAAAAGGAAACATTTTAAAAATAACGTAACATGATTGTCAATGTAATTGTGTTGTCATTGTTATGAGTGTTGCTGTGTTATATATATATAAAATACACACACACACATATAAACATATATATACATACAGTGATCCCTCGCTATATCGCGCTTCGCCTTTCGCGGCTTCACTCCATCGCGGATTTTATATGTAAGCATATTTAAATATATATCGCGGATTTTTCGCTGCTTCGCAGGTTTCTGCGGACAATGGGTCTTTTAATTTCTGGTACATGCTTCCTCAGTTGGTTTGCCCAGTTGATTTCATACAAGGGACGCTATTGGCAGATGGCTGAGAAGCTACCCAACTTACTTTTCTCTCTCTCTCTTGCGCTGACTTTTTCTGATCCTGACGTAGGGGGATTGAGCAGGGGGGCTGTTCGCACACCTAGACGATATGGACGCTCGTCTAAAAATGCTGAAAGATTATCTTCACGTTGGCTACCTTCTGTGCAGCTGCTTCGTGAAGCGACATGCAGCACGGTGCTTCGCATACTTAAAAGCACGAAGGGCACGTATTGATTTTTTTATCTGTCTCTCTCTCTATCTCTGCTCCTGACGGAGGGGGTGTGAGCTGCCGCCTTCAACAGCTTTGTGCCGCGGTGCTTCGCATACTTAAAAGCAAACAGCCCTATTGATTTGTTTGCTCCTTTGAAGAGGAAGATATGTTTGCATTCTTTTAATTGTGAGACTGAACTGTCATCTCTGTCTTGTCATGGAGCACAGTTTAAACTTTAGAAAAAGAGACAAATGTTTGTTTGCAGTGTTTGAATAACGTTCCTGTCTCTCAACAACCTCCTGTGTTTCTGCGCAAATCTGTGACCCAAGCATGACAATATAAAAATAACCATATAAACATATGGTTTCTACTTCGCGGATTTTCTTATTTCGCGGGTGGCTCTGGAACGCAACCCCCGCGATGGAGGAGGGATTACTGTATACATATACACATATATATACATATCTACATATATATATATATATATATATATATATATATACATATACACATCCACATATCAACATATATATATATACACATATATACACACACACACGCTTTATGGGTGATGATTGTTTTACTCTTTTTATCTTTATTTTATTTTATTGTAGAATCAAGTCCTATCTGCGCACAGCAGGGCAGCCGTGGGCGGATGCGTATGGTGTATTCACTCCATGTTATCGTGCATTGCGCTGTCAGTGGTATTTTGATAAAAGAATTTGAACAACATATAAGAAGCGTATAAATTATTAAACAGTAAAACATTAACATTTAAGAAGTAAAGTTACAGTAAGTACTACTGCAGTGCCTTCGGGTATACCTCATTTTTTGTTTGCCCATTACATGCTTAAATGTATACATTTTTTGGTGCACCTACCGGAGAAGACGCGACATATAACCGAGTGTGGGAGAAGCATGGATTTTAAACACGCGTTGAGTTCATCTGCTGGTCTCCCTCGTGGAATAACTGGTAATGTTTGACTAAAATCTACAGCGAGTAAAACGACATTACCTCCTATTTTTTTTTTTTACGATCTCTGAGATCTTGCTTTTTTCGGTTCAAGGCTTCATAAGCTCTTTTATGTTGTATGGTGTACTTATCCCAAACCATCATCTTTGAATGTTGCAAGACTTTCGCCTTGTATGTAGATCGGGGTAATTACATTCATTGCATTCCTAGTCTGAATGACAATCTGATTGTATGGGTGGTTACCTGGCACTGTAGGGTTGCCACCCGTCCTTTAAAATACGGAATCGTGCCGCGTTTGAGAATGAAATTGCGCATCCCGTTTTGAATCAATACTGGACGGGATTTATCCTGTATTTTTTTTATCATTTTTTTTTTAAAGCAGCGTCTCATGCAAATCATCCCACACGCATTTTATGAAGATGCCTCCTTTCCTACTTTTGATTGGGTAATACTTGATGTCATCGTTAGTTTGATTGGTGTTTTTAACTGTCCAGTGAGGAGGGCGTGTCTTTTAAGTAGAGTCTGCAAAGTGTTGGCACTGAGATGTGGTGTCAGCGCCATAGTTGAAGCCCCTAACGTTGCGGTCAGCAAGTCGGCTAACATCCGCCATGTGCCGTCTTTCAGTTGCGAGAAGCAGATCATAGAATGGTTGAAACTGTTGCCCCTAACGTTGCGCCACGGCGTGTGGTTCGTTTATACCTCGTGTGTTCTCATTAAACTTTTATCTCGCGAATATGTTATTGCAATCAACAGCGGGAGCGTTTCTATAAACTTAATTTAAACTTACGTTTTACACCGTGCTTTGTTTCCCTTATGAACATGCTTGTATGCTTAACTCGGTCCGTTCTCAATTGTTTAATTAATTTTTTGCTCTTCGCTGTTTGCGGCTGTTCCTCCATTTCCCCCTACTTCGTTCTTTTATCTCGCGAATATGTTATTGCAATCCTTAACGGGAGCGTTTCAATAAACTGATTGAAAATAGTTTTGCATTTACATTTTTAGTAAAAGGCGAGCTTTTAAGCCTGAGAAATCACCCCGTAAATGCACACGTTTAATTGGACATGTGTTAATATGTATGGTTACACAGTATTAAAAGACAGTGAACAACGTCAGTTACCTTTGTTCCCGCGTTTGATAAAAGGTGAGCTTTTAAGCCTGAGAAATCACCCCGTAAATTCACACGTTTAATTGCACATGTGTTAATATGTATGCTTACACAGTATTAAAAGACAGTCAAAAATTAACGTCATTTACCTTCGTTCCCGCGTGTGACTCGTGCTGTAAATCTCTTCCTTGTTTTTAGTTCACGTGATTACGTAGGAGGCGTGATGACGCGATACGTGACTCCGCCTCCTCCATTACAGTGTATGGACAAAAAATATGTTCCAGTTATGACCATTATGCTTTGAATTTCGAAATGAAACCTGCCTAACTTTTGTAAGTAAGCTGTAAGGAATGAGCCTGCCAAATTTCAGCCTTCCACCTACACGGGAAGTTGGAGAATTAGTGATGAGTCAGTCAGTCAGTCAGTGAGTGAGTGAGTCAGTCAGTGAGGGCTTTGCCTTTTATTATTATAGATTAGCGAGCATAGGTGGAACAAACACTCTTTTTTAATGTACCCCCATAGATAAAAATCACAGGGGATAAGGTCTGGAGACTTGGGAAGCCATGAACGATGAGCAAGATCTTGTCGTCCACCTCTTCCAATCCATCGTCCTGGAATGGTGTCATTCAGGTAACACCGGACATCCAAGTGGAAATGAGGCGTGGCACCATCTTGCATGAAAATGACGTCATTTGAATCTACTTGAAGTTGAATTTTTAAACTTTTAACTTTCCTCTATCCAGTGTTGTGCGGAATGTGTCTCTGTCTTATACAGTTTGTTTGAAATACATTTTTGAAATCTGCTCCTTCATTTTGAATAGCCCTGTATTGTATCTTTGAGGCAGATTACTAGCAAGAACACAGTTCCTGTCACAATTCAACTAGTGCATAGGTCAACACATGAGTGTGAGGAAATGACAAAAAAAGTGAAGTTTACCAAATTATTTATTTTATAGTACCTTATATATACTTGTGCATACTCTTTAAGGTGTACAATTTGCTCCATCAA
The DNA here is from genome assembly GCF_900747795.2 of Erpetoichthys calabaricus. Taxonomy (NCBI): domain Eukaryota; kingdom Metazoa; phylum Chordata; class Cladistia; order Polypteriformes; family Polypteridae; genus Erpetoichthys; species Erpetoichthys calabaricus. The sequence continues at coordinate 223,408,778 of NC_041396.2, forward strand.
ATACTTTATGCCTAGTTATATGGCTGGATTGATATAAACCTTAAAACTTGCTGAACGTACAATAAAATTATTTTGTCAAACGATGTTGGGGCATATTCTTGCATGTGAAATTGTTAGTCTTTATCACTGTTATTTTAAGGGTCATTCTTCAAGACTAAATATGCAAGAAGACCATCAAGAAACATGCAGATCCATGTTTGGCCATGTCTGTCACATGAAGCCATGCCTGTCGAAGTCACATCCTAACAAGCTGGAAAATACAATGTGTTACACCAAACAAGGCATTGCTACAGTGGATTGAAGCAGTCTCAAAAAAGTAGATATGAGAAAACTAACATCAATGGTGAGATATCATTTGAGATATTACAGGCCTGGTAGTCCCATAGCAACGTATTAATCGTATAATTTGTTATGACAAGTTGTGTGTTAGAAGTCTTTTGATTTCAGTGGTATGGTGGAGACTCCTGCTTTCCATATCATACCTGCCTGACTAGAATCAGTGGATAGTTATAGTGGACATGGGATTCGTTTTTTATATTATTTTCTTTTTTATTTACACCTGCCTCGTCCAGAAAGGCTAGTATACTGTAGGTAAATTCCAATGCTTCCTTGACATTTTGAAGGGTGGTGATTGTATGCAGATTTACAAATTTTAGCAAACTTTCACAATCTTTTAATCATTTAAACACTTTCTGAAGGCACAGGGGAATAATAGACAATGTATTTAAAGGTGTGGGATTGTTCGTTGAAACTAAGCTTTTGGGTTTTATTTGTGGTTTATTGCAGAGGGAGGAATGATTGAGTACTGATGATGACTTTGCAGTAACACAATGATACAGGTTGATTCAAACTTAGTTTAAAGAAAAATGTCAAAATCATAAGTATTGTTTTCTGTTGTTCAATAAATAATGAAGTAGATCTGTGAGCAGCAAACATGTTCCTTTGTAAAATTCTTCTGTGGTTTAATATCACAGTGGTCCTTTTTTAATAGAAATAGCCACAAAGATGAATTTCCAAACATTGGTTCTTTGCACATGCTTTGTTGCTGATATTAGCGTGTGTAGATACAACTGAATCAGAACTGTGGGGATCTCTTTCCAAAAATGGCCTGATATTAAGAAGTACAGTATTAAGTAATTGGATCGTGAGAAATAATGGCGTAGAAGATGGAATGGCTTTAAACAGGAAATGGATGTAAGCCCAATGACTTCAACCAGGACTAAAATTATGCTAAGCTAGGCACCAAAAAAAACAAGGGAAGAAAACACAGGTGAGGGACAATAAAAAGGCAGGCTTGGAGGAAAACTGCTGCGAAATTAGGTGTTTTGAGAGAACTGGTGATGAGATATAGGGGTTTAAAAGTTCAACTGCATAGATGGACCTGAATCATACAGTACATGCCCTGAGCAGTGAACTAAACAGATAAAGCAGGTGATATAATTCCAAAGACATTAAAGATATCAAAGTTGATGCATTTATTATAAATAATAAAACACACTGGGAAGAAATCAAAATTGTAAATACAAAGCACAAAGTGACAAAATCAAAAATTCTTTTGCCCCTTTTTGGTCTTCCCAATACAAGGTATGTCTGTCTATCTGAGGCACTTTAAAGATCTAAAAGAGACTCTGGAAAATAGCAGGAAAATATAGTAGTCAAAGGGGCCTGGTAAGATTAACTTAGAGAACAAAACCAGTGGCTAAGAAAGATCACTTGCAATTGAATGTTTAGTTCTAAATAAATATAAATTTTTTGAAAAATATGTTAGAAACTGCAGATGCATTTAAAAGATAGGCTGATGTTATACAGCATAGATAGATAGATAGATAGATAGATAGATAGATAGATAGATAGATAGATAGATACTTTATTAATCTCAAGGGGAAATTCACATACTCCAGCAGCACCTTACTGATACAAAAAAAAAAATGATTAAATTAAAGATTGATAATAATGCAGGTAAAAACAGACAATAACTTTGTATAATGTTAATGTTTACACCCCCGGGTGGAACTGAAGAGTCGCATAGTTTGGGGAAGGAACGATCTCCTCAGTCTGTCAGTGGAGCAGGACAGTGACAGCAGTCTGTCGCTGAAACTGCTCCTCTGTCTAGAGATGACATCACACATGCAAAATGGCAAAAAAACCCAAAGAATCAAAAATTACTTTACTCTTTGCAGGTACACCCTTGTCCCCACATTGGATTTAATCTTCTACTAGTGAGCCTTTATCTTTGATCTTCTTCTCATAACTAATTACTAGAGTTGTGGTAGCCCTTGTTTTAATAAAGTGGCATCAGGGAATACTATACTTCCCTTATGTGGCCCCAGCAGTACTAAGTCTGTCATAATTATTGACTTTTAACTAATTTTTTTAGTTTGTAACTTTTATTTTATGTCTTATTGTCTTCTTCTTTTCTGTCTTATCTTTTAATCTTGCAAGTGAATGTACAATGAAGTTTTTTCTTATATTATGTGATTTTATTGTTATTACAATTAGATTATACTACCACCACTTTTATTAACTCTGTTATGCACACCATCTTCTGATGCTTGATTTCCAGTGCCAGAGTAGTATCATGTACAGCAATGATGCTGGTTGCTACCATGTGACTGCTGGTGTCACAATGCGTAATATCATTGTGCTTCAGCTGTTTAAGATGGTGGAGTGGTATGTTTTTTCTAAAGCAATCTTTCTTGTGACCCATTTATTGTGCAAACCTTTGGCTACACAATCCTTTTATTAATTCTGATATTCCTGACTACTGATTTTTTGATCTTTGGGTTTTGACATTACGTTATGTGCCTCCTGGTAGAACGATAGATAGGCAGATAGATACAACAACAACAATATTTATTTACAGTATATAGCACATTTTCATGCAAATGATGTAGCTCAAAGTGCTTTACAGGATGAAGAAAGAGAAAAAAGACAAAATATAAAAATAAAATTAGGCAATACTGATTGACATAGAATAAAAGCAAGGCCTGATGGCCAGGGAGGACAGAAAAAACAAAAAAAAACTCCACAGACGGCTGGAAGAAAAAAAAAAAAAAATCTGCAGGGATTCTGAGGCCACGAGACCACCCAGCCTTCTCTAAGCATTCTACTAACATAAATGATCTCAATCAATCCTCATGGTTTTCAGGCTTCACATGGAAGAGTTTGACGATGATGATCATGTGGACCTCTGGCCTTCCATCCATCAATATAAGGACAGCACGGTGCTTTGATCAGGTGGTGAAAAAAAATGGAAAAAAAACAGCAGAGAAAGTAGGGGTTAGTACGGATTTCGGAGCCACCATGAATGATAATGATAATTAAATGCATATACAGAATATCAGAGTTAAACTAAAATGAAGCTATGAGAAACGCCATATTAAAATAATGAGTTTTTAGTGCTCCACCATATTAGACTGGTGAACTTCTATTGGTAAGCTATTCCAGATTTTAGATGCATAACTGCAGAAGGCCACCTCACCAGTTCTTTTAAGTTTAGCTCTTGGAATTATAAGCAGACACTTATTTGAAGATCTAAGGTTACGATTTGAAGTGTAAAGTGAAAGACATTCTGAAATATAGGATGGAGCAAGATTATTTAAGGCTTTGTAAACCTTAAGCAGTATTTTAAAGTCAATTCTAAATGGCACGGTAACCAATGTAGTGACATCAGAACTGGAGAGATGTGCTTGGATTTTCTTTTCCTAGTTATTTTCCGGCAGCTGCATTCTGCTCTAGTTGCAATCAATTGATGTCTTTTTTGGTTAGTTCTGAGAGGAATGCATTACAGTAATCTAGCCAACTCAAAACAAAAGTGTGAACTAATATAGATAGATATCTATCTATAGATAAATAGATACTGTATTGATCAGGTAATGTAGATGGTACATACAATAATGTCAGTGCAATGGGAATTGTGCAAATAATATTACTACCAAAGTGACAGGTGGCACATAACATTAAAGTGACAAATGTTAAAGTGATATTAAAGTAAAATTAAATAAACTGCCATGGCTTATGCTGATAGGGTAACACGTTTAAAGTGACACATTTTGGAAAATGGTTAGTGACCAAGTAGTGAGATATCAGATGTAGTGTATAGATAATATAGCTAATATAGCTTATGAGCAGAGAAGGATCATCAGGCCCAGAACTCAACACAACCCTTGGTGCGTAAAGTTAAAGAGTCTAAAGGCACTGGGGACAAAAGATCTTTTATCTCTGTCCATATTACAGTTCTGTGATAGCAGAAATGACCTCTGCTGGCCTTCTGAAAATTATTTAGCCTGTTTCCTTTTAACTTTTTCATCTGCTGGTTGTTATTCCACTTCTTCTTTTAAATGTAGCCATATTTCCATCCCAATGTATCTTAACAGAACCCTGCAAAGTCCTTACAGGGCCATGTGCCTGCTTGGCAGCAGCCCGTTTCCTTCAAGTGGGCAACACAGCTGGATTCCTGTAAGTCAGGGACCACGTGCAGTCCCATCCTGTGTCTTGCATAAAAAGTACTGATAAAAACATAATTATATTGGCAGGATCAGGAGCAGGCAACACGTGAGAGGAACAACCAGGGTAAAGTTCAGCATAACACCTAACAAACACATGTTTTACTGAATGGAAATAGCAAAACATGGATGTTAGACATTGTTTTGTTTTTGTAGAGAAATATATTACTCTACTTTCCCCTTTTGTATTATTGTATTATTATTATTGTATCCTTTCTCAGAATTCCTCAAATCTCCCAGACTTACCACTGTTTATAAGGTATTATAGTATATAACTTCTCCCCACCTTCCCTTCTACATTTATAACTTCAGACAATTAGGTGTAGTAAAAGACAAGCAGGAGTTAAGTTACAATTTAAACAATGTATTATTGATGTTATTCATAAATAATAACAATATGCAAAGTACATTTGAGTATTGGCATCCATACAACCTGATAAATGGTGATATGTAGTTTCAGACGGCACACAGACTTGTTACTTACTTAAAAATGTCTCTAGTTAAGGCATCATTTGTGGTCAGCTTTCTTCAGAACAGGCCGCATGCCTGTCTCAATATGACTGCTGAGATTGTGCTCTTCATTGTGTTGTTCTTTTCAGTTCATGGTGTGTGAGATGATCTTTCATCAGTTTGGTAAGAGAGAGAGAGAGTGAGGGAGTGAGCAAATTTATAGGTTTTCTGTCCAACCCCTAGATCCAATAGGACGGCATGGTACTTAAAGGCTTCTGATACAAGCCAATTCCAAACAGCCATACTTCAGACCAATGGGAGAATAGAACACCTTCACATCTTCCCCCAAAACCATATGTTAAGGTAAAGCTTGGCAGTTAGGCAGCCTGGCTTTCCTGTGGGGGGGTTGACAGAGAGACTTTAGCAGAGAAACACTTGCCAAACTGAATGCTTCTCACTAATGTAACACTAATATTACATTGCTTTGCCTAAGTTATAAATAAAGACATACAAAATATTTATCAACTTATATGCAAAATCTCACATCACAGCAGACATAAATCATAAACGCACATGATTCAACATAGACTTAGTTAGTATGTATTTCAAAGCAAGAATGCTGATGATTGCATTTCCAAAATTACAAGTTTAGTGCCCTCCACAGGCACAGGATATCATTGAGCTCTTCTTTTAAAAACATTTTTAGAACATACATGGCACAGAATAACCACCCAGTTTGATGCCATTAACCATTAGAGCTAAAAGTTGTGAAGAAAAAAATATACATTTCAAAAAGCATTCCTACAACTGCAGTGCATGGTCCCCCCAAAATGATAATATTTAAAAGTATTTTGGCAAATTAGAAGTTGTATGAGAGATGGGGTGGAGCTACTGGTAACAGTTTCTGCTGCTCAATTAAGTGTTATATGCTAAAAAATATGTGCTGTTTTATAGAGAATTTTCTGTAGTGTCTCTCAGGGCTGGAAATATCTACTACTTAATTATAAGATACTTGTGTGTGTATGTGTGTGTGCGTGCGTGCATGTGTGAGTTTTTGTGTGTGCGCGTGTTAGCATAGATACAGTATGTGCAATGTAATCCAATTGAGATGCAATTCAACAGAGAATTTCACAAAAATATATCTCTAGAAAGTACATTTCACACTAAATGTCCTTCTAATAAATCGATCTCTGGCACAACTGAGATGAAAACATGGATCGACTTTAATAATTAATTCCTGTGTTAAGGGTTTTGAGACAAGTTGATTGGCTTGATTTTTTTATTCTGTTATGATACAAAGGGGTTGTTTGAAGTAATTTGTCCCTGAGAGAGCCCCAGAATCCCATACAAGCTTTGATTTAGCAAAGCAAATTTAATTTTGTTTGCTTTATGCAAACCAGAAGGGGCTGGGGATCTCTGTGATTTCACTGGAGGGGAAAAGCAGGCTAATGGGACCTACTGAAATGTATGCACTAGCAGAATTAGATTTACGCATATATTTAATATAGCTATGTAATACTCTCAGAACACTAACTCAGAAATAAACATTATTTTAGTGGAGTGTTTTGAGCTGATGCGAAAAAAAAATGATAATAACTGACAGTATACATCTTACAATATACATGCGTTTAATTTTAGACCAATTCATTTATACAGTGTATTCTGCAAGCATTAGGATTTCTCTAAAATTCTGTTGAAATAAAAAAGCTATTTCTTCATCCAAAAACTGCATAGCTTGTTTTATTATGAATAAAAACCTTATTTTGGGGTTTATTAAATATAATATGTTATAGATTGTACAATGCATTGTGCACACTCTGTAAAGGAGTGTTCCATTCTATGTATTTATCCCTTGGTGACTAGAATGCATTAATTATGAGATTATAATTAACATTCTCAAACCCGGTTAATCCAATTTGGGTGCATGGCAGAAACTAGCCCTGGACAGGGCACCAATCCATTCCAGAGAGATTAAAATGATAATTTCATAATTAAAATTAGACCCGTAGCCTTGAAGAAGAAAATGTGCCTATAGAAAAGCGATTGACAGATGTAATTATGATTTGTAACATTTTAAATGGAAGGGCATGTATTTTGTTACATTTAAAAGGAAAAACTCTTGCAAATATCCATAACTGTTGCATCAAATGTGGAAATCCACCTGGAGTTTCAATGCCATTACCTTTTTCAGTTTGGTTTCAGTGCATAAGATAATGCATTTTCAGTTATTCTACAGATTTGTATTTAGACATGGTGACTGCTTAAAACTGGAGGTAGTTCCATTGTTTCAGAATTAACTGATTTCATGTAACTATTTAATCAGGTTTGATGTAGTTTTGGTTATAAGCTTCACTGGGTACAGCTTTCAATAGTTCAGAGCGGGTCATGGGATTTTCTCTGCCAGATATAAGCGCATTACTCTTGTTGACGTGTGTACGGTGCTTCTCTTCGCCAACTACAGAACAGAATGATATTATGTAGATTAGGCACAAACTGGGAAACTTCTTAATATGGTGCACAACAAAATATTTGTTCATTTTTAAAACAATAATGAGAGACTAAGGTGAAAGAAATAGGAATTGTTTGGCCCTGTGTACACATGGGTGCAGAATATGCTTAAGGTCCAAAAAGAAAAGGTTATGGCAGAAACAATATTTTCCAAATAAGGTGGTGATAAAAGCTGATTTCTCAGAGTTTTACGAACAGGAAGTAATGATATTAGAAGCTAGCTGGCTTGGTCCATGATAAATAGGGAGCATTTGGTCTAGCATTTAACTTAAGTGCAGATGCATGAGAGAGCACAACATAGATCTATGGCACCACTGTAATGCTATGAAAGTAATGCACATTCTGCTAGATTTGTTGAATGAGATTTGTGTTCACAATTAATTATAATTGGCATCCTATTGTAATCATTTTGCACACTGATGTACAGTTTTAGTGATCTATTGTTACTCTTTCTTTTGGCATATGCCTCAAGTCTGAGCATTTCCACTTCTTCAAATTCACTTTCATGTAGTAATTTAAGTTTGTACTTCTTAATCTATTACTTTTGTTCTACTTGTACATTATGCTGCAATTTCTCTTGCTAAACTTGCCTTTGCTGTTCAGGTGATTCATTTCATTGAGTTTGACGCACTCTCTCTGCAGTTCTTTTTCACGAATTGCTTAACTATGCTTGACAATTTGGTTGGAGCGCTACTTTGAAAGCTCTTTTCTCTGAATTTCAGCAAAACTGGGTTTTACCTGGGAGAATTCTTTCTTTAATTGTTGATTCCAGATGGTCAGTAATCGATTTATATTCTACACTATAAATAATTTTTTTTAATTTTAATTTTCCTTTATAAAGTTATAGGGCTAATTTTTTTGTTGCTTACATTATATGGCATTTGGTATTGGATTTTAAACAGCTGTGTTGTTTGTAAAGTACCATCTGTTAAAATGAAAAATGCAGGGCATTTTATTACTACATCTATGGTAAAATATTACAAAGTTATTGCTGAATATATTCAACAGAGTGTGACTCCCGAGATGGACAAAAATCAGCTTAAAAATATATATTTATATACTGTATGTATTTAAGCCCATTTCTGTCCATGTACCATTTAAAGGGAGGGTCTAAATTTAAAAGTATACATTATGAGAAAGATTTAGAAATCCTAAAGGACTGTCCATAGCAAAAAGCAATTATAAAATCTAATATGTCACATACAGTAACACCCAGAGTGAAGTATACCTTTAGAAAATGTATCCATAAGTTGTACACACAATTGTGATCAATCATCAGGAATATTATATGCAGTATTGGCCTCTATATTAATAAAAATGGAAAAACATCTAGACCTATTTCGGCACAGCAGGGTACGAGCTAAATGGAGTGATTGAAGGAGTTTAATCTTTACACTTTAAGCAAGTACATGTAAAGAGATGACATGACAGAAATGTGTAAAATTATCAAGGGTGTCAATAGGGTTCCTTTCAAATGAGTTCTTCAATTAGAAAATTGGGTCATAAATGGAAAACAGGCAAGAATAAATTTTGCTTAAGTCAATTGAAAAGGTTTGGGACAGCCACCCGTATAATGTATTCTGGCTGCAAAAGGTTAAGTTGAGCAATGATTTTTACAAGACTGAGTCCAAAACAGAACTGACTCTAGTGAGGCAAGATGGCGGTTTTAAAAGTGCTAACGGGAAGTGACGTCATCATTGGCGCCAGAACTGGAAGTGATATCATCAATGGCTCCAGAAACAGAAGTGACGTCATTAATGGCGCCAGAACCCTGTGGGATTTCCCGTGGATGATCTGCAAGAGATCAAGTGAGACAATCAGCGCACCCCACCGCCCCCTGGTCTAGCGTGGAACTGCTATCATTTAGGCCTTTCGACTGTCTCCCAATCACGCATGTGTGACAATCTTTACACTTTAACAAAGTAGACATAAAGAGATGACATAACAGAAGTGGATGCAATTATGAAGGGAGTTAGTAGGGTTCTTTTAAAATGAGTTCTTCAACAAGAACTTGTGGTCATAAATAGAAACTGGGCAAGGGTAAATTTTGCTTAAATCTCAGTAGACATTCTTCTTACAGAGAACCATAGAATAATTGGGCTAGTAGGGCTTAAAAAAGTAGTGATTCTTGAAATTAGGGACTTGGGTGTTGGCAAGTTTTTTTGGGTTAAATTGTCTGCTCTCTTGTTTCTATTCTTTTTGTGTGAAGGGGGGACAAATCAAGAGTAATGCTTGCACTTATTAGCCCATATGTTCAATTTACCTTAATGTGTAAACCAATACTTGTAACACGAATAAGAAAATAATTACTGTTAACTCAAAAGATCATATTAACAGCAGAACATCTATATGAATTTTACTGTGTATACACACATTGTGTTCATTTCTTTCAGAACTGAATTATCTATTTTAAAAATATATTTTCACAATAAGTATTAATCTTTTAAACCAAGTCATAATAAACATTAATAATATTAGTATAAACATAGTTCTGCTGTATTGTTCTAATCCTACAAATGATGTTCATTTTTGGCTAAATTAGATGAATTATGCAGAAAAAAACTATTGGTATTTGATAGTAACTCATGTTGCTTCTATCCAGTTTGTTAAATGTAATGTGTTTAGAGGATTTACTTTTTTATAATCTACCCTTATTACTTGAATATTTTTGTAACTATGCATATATATATATTTTTATAACTCTACAGTATGTAAATAAGAGTACACTGCTTATAAGGTATTGTCTTATGAGGCATTATCAGTATTGCAGTTATTGAATTATTTCAAAAGCTTAGCCACTTGACCTAGGCAGCTTTGAGAAATATGCACACTGACAGCGGGAATGCTAAATAAATCACCCACTTGACTGGTAGTTCTTCCTGAGGGGTGCAAATGATACCACAAATAAACCCATGCTTAGATGTGTCCTTGGCTGGTAATAAAATAAAGCGAACACAAGGACCTCTTCAGTCCCATACTAACATTCTGTCTAAAACAAATGTGCTTCATTGTGAAGTTTTTACTTCCATTTATTAAATGATATCAATATGCTTTAATGCCAAATGTTAGGCCGATGTCAGTTTTTTTAAAGTACTGCATATATAGGCCCCTCAAGCATAATGTTTTTTTTTGATTGGGAAAAAAAGAATAAAACTGAAAGAAAATGTGATTTGTCTGATTCCATAGTGTGATCATTTTAGTTAATAATCTGAATTCTATGCATGCATGGTATTGGTTGCTTAAAGGTATGAAAATAAAAATAACTAATCAGGCTTACTGTAACATTGTTTTTTATGTGACAAAAATTAATTGCAAGACTTACAAAAGTATGTTGCATTCATGGCAATGATGCTCATTTGCTTGGATAAATTTGATCTTGCTTTAGTCAAAATTAACACTTCTATCAAAATGCATGTTGTCATTGCAAGGTACATCTCAAAATATTAAAGCAGTTGTAAATGTATTTTTTTGAGTTCTGTGCTTCATCATCGTAGGGTACAATTCCTTTCTGACACATAGGCCTCTGTTTCATGGTATGCAGTTCCATTTTTTTTTACATATTGGCTATTATAGAGTCAGCTCCCTAAGATGGAACACTTGTTATTGTTCTTCCATACTCTGTACTTAATTTTGATCTCCACATACTTAATTGTTATTTAAAATGATTTCATACTAGTCTAAAGTTTTTAAAGGAATCTATTCATCCTTTCAGCTGTTTTCCAAACTTTAAGTATACATTTATTGTCATGTGTTTATAGTACAATGAGATTCTTATTTGCATTTCTCTCACAGAGTGACAGTAGTACAATCCCAACAACAGACAATGAATACAAAATATACATTAATGGCAACAGCAGAGATATATAGCAAAAACACATATCAGGCACATTCGTTCAATTACCAGTATTATAACCTGAGGATAAAACAATCTGTGAATCATGTGGTGTGAATATTAATGTTCCTGTACCTTTTGGCAAAACAGAGAAAGGTATGGGATAGCTTCAGTCAATACTAATATTGCTTGCCATTCAAAGGCAGTAGGTAATATATATATTCTGCATAGAAGGGCTGACTTAACTACCCTTTTTATTACTTTGCAGTCCTGAGGGGAACAGTTGCCATATCAGGATGTTATGCATCCAGCAAGGATGGACTCCACTGTACCAATATACCAGGGGTGGACTCCACTGTAGAATATGAGCAATATAGATGGAGATATCCAAACTTTCTTTAGACATCTGACAAAGTAAAGGTATAGGTGAGTGTTATCCACAATAGTGAGGGTGTGTCGTGTCCACCGAATGTCTTCAGTGATGATATCGCTAAGAAATTTAAATCTTTTAGTTATCCTCAGAGCATCCCTTCTAATGTACATGGGTAGTGTGGTCTGCTTCCTGATAGATATGATCAGTTGCTTGGTTTTGCTGACATTAAGTGAGACACTGTTGTTTTCACACCACTGTTTCCTAAGGCAAATTTCTTCTTAATAAAGTGTCTCATCATTATCAGTGAACAGGCTTATGAACAAATCTAATGTTGTTGAAAGAAATCCGATTGGCCACATAGATGAACAAAGACCATAGTATAATACAGAACACAGCACACCACCAAGTGGTGTGTCCATGTTGAGGCTCTGTATAAAGAAAGTGATGCTGAAAATTCATATATGCTGGGTCCTTCCAGTTTTAAAGTCCAAAATCTAGTCGCAGAGGGGTGTTAACTTCCATGTCTGGAAATGTGATGTTTGGCCTTGCTGGTAACTTATTAAATTGTTCATCCATAGTCTATAAACAGTATTCTTTAACAGCAGTTTTATTATCCAGATGTGTCAGGATTGTATGAAGTGAAAAGGATATTGTATAAACTTTGAACCTGGAGTGGCAATAAGCAAACTGAAAGTAGTAGAGGCTATTTGGGATATTTTATCTAATTTTTCCAAGCACAAGTCTTTCAAAATCGCAATAGGAGTGTCACTGGTCAGAAATTATTGAAACAGCCTAATCTTAAATTTTTGCACAGGAGTAAACAGTAAGCTGTCTCAGTGAGGACTTAAAAAGGTGCATAAAAATGCCAGCTAATTCCACTGGGGCAAGCTGTTTTACGAACATTAAATCATTTAAAATCCTTTTTATGTATCCCACAGAAATGTAGAAGACAGTAATGCAGTGTTGTTGTAATGATTAAATTGAATGTAGAAAGCATGTGGCTTATTTTGGAGATAGAATATGAATGCAATTGGATTAGACTTTAGTTTTTTAACTGTAACCATCTGTATGCCCTGCTACATCTTATGCGCATCATTTGTGCTGCTGTATTTCAATACTAAATTTAAACCACATTAATTGCTTTCTTGAAACTATATGCCAATTTCTTGTACGTTTCTGACCTGAAAGTCAGCCTTCAGTAAATTACTAATGGAATTTCTTGCGGATTTTATTTTGAAACCACACAGTCCTCCATATATCTTGTAATGAATCTGGACGAAAACTGTTTCAAACAAATCCCAATATTCAAATTTACAACAACCCTGTAAGTGTTCCTCCTTCCCCTTTGTTCAGTATTGTAACATGTGCTTTAGACTTTGCTTGAAATCAGGAAGCAGGTATGCTAAGAGCTGATCTGACTGTCAGAAATGTGCATGGGGTATTAGGTGGTAAACATCTTTGAATAAGGTATAACAGAGATCCAGAGTGTTTAGCAACCCTGGTGAAGCAATGGTCATGGTGATGAATTTTCTACTATATATTACATAATTTTACTATGTGGATGTCTCCAGCAACAATAAGTAATCCATCAGGATAATTCTATCTAAGGGTCACAATGAGATTATTAAATATTCATTCACTTGTGCCATTTCAAAGTCACAAGTTGTCGGAGCCTTCCTTAGAAATGATGACAACAAAACTGGACTCAACACTGAATGGGATGTCAGTCCACTGCAGGGAACGCTCCAGCACACACCCTCACCCAGTTATATAGAGTTAGTAATTAGAAGAGAAGTGGTTAAATTTGAAAGCAACCCTATTTTTTTAATAAATTACTGAATATGTTGACCTGACTATTCTGAAAAAGGAATCCCAAAGGTGGAGAGTTGCTGAAGAAAATGTCTAGTCACCCATGGAGCAAACAGAGGTAAATGGAATCGCCTCATCAAGTGATATTAACTGACTGCCAGATGTATAAAGATTGAGAAATTAACTGCCAAATGTTTGTTGACAAGGTTTATTATTAAGCCCAGGATTTAATTAACAAAATGTTGTAAGGATGAAAGATACATATTTCAGTGGCTACTGAAGTGTCCACTCAATAGCTTACTTCAGGCGTTTTGTCCTTTTACACATAAGCATTAGTGCTATTGAATTATGTGTTACTGTGAACTACAAATAAACTGTGGCTTGTAACAGGTTAAATTGTCATGAAAGTGGTGAGAAAATTACAGTTTGCCCTAGTTACAAAAAGAACGTACATTTTTCCACATGATCAAGCTATTTTTAAGAAAGTGTGATAGTCTGCTAAAGGTTTAATTGGCTGAATTATTTTGACTTTGTGGAATACTATGACTATATGCTCTGCACTGGTTTGGCATGCTGTGGTTGGTTTATTCTATTCTAAATTTGCTTCCAAGGTGACCTGTTGGATACCTGTTGCCTACTCCTCAATTGTGACATAAGCTGATCTATAATAATATACAGAGATATTTCCTACTGTACATTCAAAGACAAAAGAGAATGCAACTGTCCAGCTCCTGGGCTGCAGAGCTGTAGTGTCTTCAGTCTCTTAATTAGTGCCGTAGTCTTGCCATTTTTAAGACTCCTCTTTGGCCTTCCCCAGTTTATGCACTCTGTCAAAGGATTTAGATGGATTCTGCTGCGTGTGTTGTTTCTGTAACCTTCAGTGCACAGGAGTGCATTCCCTCAGCTTGTTATTATTTTTTTTTCTTTTTTCCTCATTTTTTTTTCCAAACAGAAAAACAGGCAATTTGCAATAAGCTTACACTGTAATGTATTAGCTCCTCTGCTGCTGGATATATGTGTATTTTTTAGCATATGTCTGTTCATCAGACCTTTACAATTTTCACAATTTTTTATATAAATGAGACACAGTGTGATTCTTTGAAGTAAATCTATGAAATTCAAAGTGAATATTTTGTTGTTATATGTTGTAACTTCTCCGATGTGTGTTAGAACTATCATTTGCAGTTTTTTTTTTTTTTTTAGGAGCATACTAGGCAAAACATTTAGGCCATTACTTTTCTTTTGTCAGGTTCATTTGCTTGCTTGAAACTTTGGTTTCATTTAAATGTGGTGCCATGCCAAAATACCTCTGTACATTTGGGTATACTTGGTTTTTTGATGTTCAGTTTAATTTTATGGATGAACATAGTGGCTGTAATCTATAAAATAATAATACTGTTAACATTCAATGTAAGTTGAGTTTCTGCCCCACTTGTGTGGCCGATTGGTTTTGTAATTCTCGAGAAATTGATAAGAAATGGATGTATAGATTTATACTGTAACTGATGGCATCTGAAATGGGTGAGAACCAGACAGTGTCCAAGCTTAATATGTAACAGAATCCTATTATTTATTGCAAGATTTAAACTTGCATAGTCTACTCCAAAATGGTTGACAGCTTTTTTTCTAGTCAATAACTGTGGTGATGACATAGTGAATAGTCAATAGGTGCAATCTAATATCCTGCTGCAGACATGTTAGTAATAAATAGTGCAGAAAACATGAATTTCCCTTATGCTCCATAATTAAAGTATAAACCTTGAAAAGTTCAACAATGTGGCCTTCATGTTACAGGGTTTATAGTTAGAATACACCCTTTGAACTTGCTTTGGGAAGTATACAAGGTATAGTCCTCTGGCAGAAGACCCATTAAAGACTCGGGACATGCTAGAGGGAATATAGTTTCCAGTTCCCCTGGAAGTGTCAGAGAAATCCCCAGGACGTGAAGAACAGAAAAAGCTTCAGTATCCAAAGAAGCAAATCTCAAAAGTCTCTAGAATGTTTGTATGTCAGGCATGCTCCAACCCTCCATACCTTCTGAAATTGTGAGCAATGAGGATCAAGTAAGGACCAAAATCCTGTCTTTCTCAGTATGCAGCTTACTATGGACTGAAAGTGAACATCAGCATGAGTAGAAATGTGAAGAGGAGGTGTACAAAGCTAAGGAAAAATGAAAAAATATTTTACGTAAGTCCATAGTACTAAAGAACATTCTGAAAACAGGCGACTGCAAAATGCAAATTCCAAAAACTAGACAACTGAATACAAAAACACTAAAACTCTAAACTTTTGAAACATGAAGAAACGTTAGAAAAAACTTTTTGAACACTGAGCTATACCACTGTTTTTATTTTCCCTGGCCCTTAGATTTGTTGCCTATAGCCTGGCACCAAATTCAGAAGTGCAGAGTAAGAGACAAGGATCACATTAAAGGAGAAGCCATGAGTTGAATCCAGGTACCATTCTGACATGTTTGTTAAGTCTTAGGAGTGTTTTTTTACACTTAAATATATTTTGCTGTTTGATTTTGCATAGATGACTTCCACAAATACTTTAGGTTTGTCTTCACTACTCCAAATAATCCATCCATTTTCCAACCCGCTGAATCCGAACACAGGGTCACGGGGGTCTGCTGGAGCCAATCCCAGCCAACACAGGGCACAAGGCAGGAACCAATCCCGGGCAGGGTGCCAACCCACCGCAGACTCCAAATAATACTAAATCAAATTATCTTAGCATAGTAATTGTTAGTACACTACGACTTCCAAAAATCCTTTAGGTTTATATTCACCACTTCATAAAATATTATATTGAATTGTCTTAGTATAGTAATTATCAGTACAGTACCCACTTATCACATATTTTGAGAACCTTTTCAGGGTAACACAGAAAGTAGTAAAATCTTTGACATATAACCTAAACTACCAGTTAAAGGGCATTATTATGCCATCAAGCTCGAGTTTTTAATGTTTCTACTCCAACATGATATCAAAAATAAAAGCCAGATTACCAGAGCTGAAATTAACAAGATATAGAGGCAAAAGGTAAAACAGGACCAGAAGATGAAGAATTAAACAAAATAAAAATATACAGGCAGAGGTCAAAGGCTGGCTGTTATGGTTTTGCAAGGCCTTTATCCTTGCCTGTAGTTTATTTAATTTGTGATTGCATATTTTGTTGTTTTTGTGAACTATTTGGATATATTTTTGCTACATATGTTAATTTCTTTCATTTATTGTATTTTTAAAATATTTTCTTGTTTCTTAGACACATCATTTTCTTTTTGTCTTAATTTTATGTTAATTAACATTGTTATATTTCATGTTCTTCGTTGAACCAACGGTGACAGGGGAACTATGTGAGATTGTTGTTCATTGACTATAGTTCAGCATTCAATACAATAATACCCTGTAGACTGTTTGCGAAACTGAGGGACTTAGGACTCAACAACCGCTTGTGTGCGTGTATGATGGATTTCCTCACAGGCAGAATACAGGCAGTGAGGGTTGGTAACTGTGTTTCCAACAGCATCACCATCAACACAGGAGCTCCACAAGGGTGTGTTCTTAGCCCCCTGCTTTACTCCCTCTACACACATGACTGCACGGCCACGTATTCCTCCAACACTATCGTGAAGTTTGCAGATGACACGGTGGTACTGGGCTTCATCGCGAACAACGATAAGACGGCCTACATGGATGAAGTTGCGAACCTAACATTGTATTGTCAGGAAAACTGCCTCTAGCTCAACGTCAGCAAAACCAAGCAGCTGGTGGAAGACTTCAGCAGGAGACAGCAGTGGGACTATAAGCCCCTCATAATTAATGGGACTCCAGTGGAAAGGGTGAACAGTTTTAAATACCTGGGGGTTCACATCTCTGAGGACCTGACATGGTCTGAACACATCCAAGTTCAGACCAAAAGGGCAAAGCGGAGACTCTACCATCTCAGACAGCTTAGGAAGTTTGAGGTCTCTTCAGGGATTCTAAAGACTTTCTACTCTGGCGCTGTGGAAAGTATCCTGACACAGAACATTACATCCTGGTTTGGAAACTGCTGTGTTCAGAACCAAAAGCCCTACAGATAGTGATCCGCGCAGCGGGACGCTGCTGCAGATCAGCTCTACCATCTATATAGGACATTTACACCAGAAGATGCAGGACCAGAGCTCTCAGGATTATCAAAGACTCATCTCATCCTAGCAGTAGCCTGTTTCATCTGTTAAAATCAGGCAAAAGGTTTTGTAGCATCCTGGCCATAACAGAGAGACTCAGAAAGAGTTTCTATCCTCAAGCTATAAGACTGTTAAATCAGAGCATGCCATCTCATCCATGACCCACAAAATACTTAGACTGGACTGTAATTGTACCATGATGTCTACCCTTACCTTGTTTTGGAATTGGTCTGTCCTTTAACTATGCACCTGTCTAACTTTGGTTTTGCACAATAATCACTGCACTATTGCACCTTAACACTTAATTCTACTTTATTTCACTTGAGGTGTAGCCTGTATAAAACCTGACATGACTCAGGCTGTTATGATTCATTAATGTCTGTTAATTTTTTCTTCTTCAAATATATTTTTTTCTGGAAGTTTAGTTGACCTTTTTATTTATTTATTTATTTTACATAAGAGGATGTTATATACGAGGGGGGACCCAAAAATAACCGGAAATATTTTTAAAACGTGTTTAATTTAATTTTTTGTACAAACTACAATTAGTCTCCTTCAAAGTACTCTCCATTGGCGGAAATACACTTATCTAACCGTTTGTTCCATTGTTCAAAACATTTTTTAAATTCATCTGAAGTAATGCCCATTAATGCTCTGGTCGTTTCTTGTTTTACCTCTTCGATGTCAGCAAAACGCCTTCCTTTCAAGTCTTTTTTCATCCAAGGGAACAAAAAGAAATCACACGGAGCTAAATCCAGTGAGTACAGTGGGTGGTTCAGGGTTGTCATACCGTTTCTAACAATAGTTTCTGCAACACTTTTTTCAAGAAGAAAACAAAATTTCACTGCCGCGCGTTGCTCACGGTAATCGGCCATCGTAAAAAAATGACGCTTGCACAAAACTACTTTTACAAAAAAATTCACTGAACACAAGCACAACCTTCCAGACTGATGGCACTTGGCAGACTGACTTGTGAGGAGTGTAATTAGATCGCCCTAGCGGCCCAACCAACCTAACAACAACAAATTTCCGGTTATTTTTGGGTTCCCCCTCGTATGATTTGTTTGCATTACATGTTTGGATTTGAGAGTTTCTATTTTTATTATGTTTTGATTTTTTTTGCTGAACCATTTTGTTTTTCCGTTGTTGCTGTCATTTAGTGATACACGTTACTAAAATGGTTTGCATTAGGGTGCGTCACAAAAGTCCAGTTATGTGACATCAACAGAATAAAGATTTATAAGCCAGCTCTGGGTTCAAATCTCCAGTACTGGTGGGTAACAGAAAACTTTATGATCTGTCTGTGAGTATTTTCTTGTCCTCTAGTGTAACAAACCCTCTGACCTCAACTAAAAGTCAAGTTTTGGATAGCATTTTTGTTTTGATTTTTTTTTTTTTTTCCAAAGGTATTTTGGATTCAGCTTGCCTTTTGAACACTCTTCTCCATCTCCCCATCCTTAAAACTTCCGTGAGCTGACCTTTGGTCAGAACACAGTCTGGGGCTTAGGGATCAGCTTTCTCCATTTCTGTTTGGGATTTTCCTGTAATTTAGTTTTTTTGGTCTTTTGGATTTTTTTGTTTGGATTACGGTAGTTATGATTGTAACAATTCAAAAAATCTCAGAAAAGGTGACAAGCCTCTGAAACAAAAACCAGACCTGCACTCTATTCACTGATACTGGATACTGATTCCATAGTGCCCCCTTATCTTTAAAAGCATCCAAATAATGACACGCACATAATGCAAAGCCAATCACATTACTGGTAATGGGCATCATAGCAATAAAAAACATGACCTTGCCCATACATAAAATAATAAATCTGATGGCCACTGTAACAAAAAACAACCAAAAGAAGGTGATGTGCTGATCTCACAGTCAGCTTGACAAAAACACTCAAGTATTAGAAAAGCAGCATTAATTGTCATTAAACCAAAATAAAACAAATACTGGAATCCAAAACCAATAGCAGGTGTTTAGATAGATAGTTTATGCTGAAAGTGATCAATTTACCTCCTTAAATAACCACTTCTCAAAAATATAGAGGAAGTTTTTTTTTTAGAAAAACAGTTTTTAGTCAATCTACAGAAATAAATATACTGGAACTCTATTGCTATTTGGCAAATTCTAGTAAGCCTGTAATAACAATAAACAGGTTTTGTGTACCTTGAGGAGACTGAAATCACGTGAGAGCTCATCATCTAGACTTTCATGAATTTATTAAGTGAGGAGAAGCACTCAGTATGTGGAACTGTCAAACCTTGTAATGTAAGATTTTAAACCTGCTTAATGTTTTCATGGTTATACGTAGTCAACACTCTTCCCTGTAGCATCCACCACAAGGCAAGACTCAACCCTGAATGGGGTGCCAGTCCATCACAGAGCTCACAATCACATCCACAGTCACACTAGACCAGTTAATATAACCTCCATGTCTTTGGAAACAAAGGAGGGAAAATTGGTTACCACAAGGAACTCACATAAAACCTAGAGAGACTCTGCAAACTCCACTCTGACAACAATTTGGTGCATAGTTCAAACCCAGGCAGCTGCACTAACCAACATACCAAGCACTGCCCTAAAGAAAAGCTGTCACACTAAAATTTTCTTATCTTAGTGTTGCTTAAAAGGTCACTTAATTCAGAAACCTTTATTGACTCAGGAGATGCAAGAAACTTCATATGCTCTTGAGTAATTATGGAATTCAGTATACCGGTCTTTAAAAAAATGTACTTCAGGCAATAGATACAAGCTTGATTTTATAATGATGGAATTTATTGGATGGCATAAACAATTTCAATGCACGTAGAAGCATGCCATAAAGAAGGAGGATCATTTATGCTAGTACTGCTTAAAACAGCACAAGTGAATTCTTGACTGGAGCTGTGGGGAATTAATTACATGAAGCAATCCATGTAAAAATAGTGTTTGTCTACAATAAAACTCTTTGAGGTGCCCCCTAGCTTTTCCACCCTATTTGCTCTTCTGAATTTGAGAATATATTCGGTAAGCAGAAACCTCTGTCACTTACTCCTCTCAGAGACGGCTATGTCACAGAATTATTGCCTGGAGCTCCCCTCCCTAAGGGAAGACTGTATGTTTTTTTTTTCTGGGCAAGAGACTAAAGCAAAGGGGAACTGTATCAAAATTTAGACTCAACATCTGCCTCTCTACCTTTACTGCCGCAAGGGACAGGGTTTCTTGCTACGATTAATCAAACTGCAATCAGGATGTATCTGTTGTGCACTGTGCAGAAAGTTGTTTCACACAGAAGATGACGTATTATGGCTTAGTGCTTGTATTCTGAGTATGAAAGTATTATAACTGAAGTTGTGCAGTGATCAGTCATAGAGCCCCTGCCAAGTTCAGTTTATGTAAATGAATTAAATGTGTATGAAACATATTTAAGTTAGTGCTTGATATTAAATTATGTACAATAGGGTTAGCCTATATGCTGAATGAGGTAGGCCTATGTAATTAAATTCAAAATGATGTGGCAAATAAAATTTAATTGAAAGGTTTATATGTTAAGTAAGAAGGAGTTGCAATGTTTACAAAATGGATGAATGTGAAATGCATATATTAACATTATTATTCATTAGAATTATCCAGTGGGTGGTTAAAATTTCGACATTACACTGATAAGAACAATTTGAGAATCATAATGGGCTCAATATTGCTCACAACCAGACAGGATAATTCAGTGATTAAAAATGTAAATATGGTGTTGGGTGTTATGTCAGTATTCTCTATCTAGGATAATGGATTGTAAATTACAGAAAAGACATAATGGAATTTACGAACATACAATGAAAACATAAACATGTATTCCTTAACTTAAAAGAGTTAATTCTGAAACACCTTAAAAGAAATACATATTTTCAGCTTTATTAACATGAAACTATGAGGATACTTGACCAGTAATCTAATATATAAAGCAGAGTCTATGTTTGTTTGTCCGCCATACAAATCTGCATCGGGCCTCAGATCGCCACCAAACTGGGCATGGGACTGCTTTGTGACCAGGAGGAGGTCATGGGGTATGTTTGGTTGGGAAAAATGTCCTTGGTCAAGCTCAGGACACCTTTTGACTGACACAACGTTCGCAAAAAGTCCCCATACTTATCATCGACAAGATGGCCGCACGTAACAACAGACGTTAACGGCGGCGCCATCTAGCAGCACGTTTGGTCTCTGTGCATCCCTCTTTACCAATGTTTCTTTAAATTGCCAAGACATTGCGGAAGTGTCCAAGTATGAGAAAGCCGACTGCTTTCATCACGTGAAGGGGAACTGCTGTATGGATGTAAAACGTGAACGACCCAGTGCGCGTGACTGACTTTGCGTATTTGTGGTGCTATTTGCTCGCTTTCCGACTCACAGTAAGTTTTCAGTCTTGGTCTTTCTGACTGACTGGTGCTATTTGCTCGCTTTCCGACATATTGTAAATAATGTACATTCATCTCACTCTGGTGCTTATTCCGTATGTAATACCATGTGACACATTATAATTGTCCTGCTTTTTGCTAATATACCCATGCCACCAAAAAAAAGACATGGCATTAGAAAGTCCACTTCTGATGCCACAAAAAAGTCTATTTCAAAGCCGTCTCAAACATTGCGCAAGACATCAAGATGTTTTCATACCAGGAATTCCACTGATTCCAAAAGATTTACCCTTTGATTTCAAAGGGCTAGAATTTCCTATTCGTTTGGATTTAGCTATGTGAATTACTAAGGCTGAAGGGCAATCAATCCAAGTTAAAGACATCAATTCGGAAAATCCATGCTTTTCACACGAACAACTCTACGTTACATGTTATACAGTGGGCAGTCCTCACAATTTGTTCATTTTTGGAACCCCAGGATAACACAAAAAATATACTGTATCCAAAGTCTCTAAAATGACCACTTATATTACCTATTACAATAAAATGTCAATCAGAAAAATGTTTGTTCGATTTCTATGTTCTGTTTCTTTCATTTGAGAAATTCACCAGTTATAGATTCACGGGCAATGCCGGGTACTCCTGCTAGTTAAATTTATAAAAGCAATATGCATCACTTACTTTCAACAAGGTTATCTAAATGCATATAAAGAATAAACAGGACTAATTGTCAGAATTTTTATACAGCAAATGTAAACTCACAGAGCCAGTTGCTAAACAAAGTTTGTCTTTAGAGGCTTTTAAATATCAGAATTGTCCTGCAAGCACTATTTGAATGGGAACAGAGAAGTTATGCTGCACTGAATTGCCTGTTCTATCAAAAGCAAAAATATACAGAATGTCAAGTCAGAGACCATTTGGATCACTCATGTTACTTAACTTAGATAGATAGATAGATAGATAGATAGATAGATAGATAGATAGATAGATAGATAGATAGATAGATAGTGTAGCAGTTGAGGAGTTTAGCGTCCTCTTGAACCCTCAGGTACGACTCCAAACACCAGGTAAAAGTCCAAGACTTCTTTATTTTCTTATAATACAGTGCACCAAGCACCCTCCACTCCACACTACTCATATAAAGACCAATCCACTACAATAATCACAATTCCTCCACTCCCAGACACTTAGCCACCCTACCTCCCAGCTCAGCTCAGTGTCTGGGCTTTCCCAGAGTCCTTTTATACTCCCTGACCCGGAGGTGTTTCTGCCCAATAGTCCACAAGTCCTTATTACTTCCGGGTCAGGGTAAAAGTCCTGTTCTTCAACCTGGAAGTACGTCATCTCTCCTGTTCACGTGACCAGGACGTACTTCCAGGTTATAGGGCACATAAGAGTCCATGAGCCTCTCTACAGCGACTCCTGGTGGTCCCCAAGGTATCCAGCAGGGCTGTGCATAAAAACTACAAAGTCCATGAGGCCCTGCTGGAATTTGGGGCACGTCCATGGTGTCGGGAGAGCTCCTCCTGGTGGCCTGGGGGTGAGGGCCAGAATATGTAGCCGGCCATCCATCACAATAGATAGATAGATAGATAGATAGATAGATAGATAGATAGATACTTTATTAATGCCAAGGGGAAAATCACATACTCCAGCAGCAGCATACTGATAAAGAACAATATTAAATTAAAGAGTGATAACAATGCAGGTATACAGACAGACAATAACTTTGTATAATTTTAAAGTTTACCCCCCGGGGTGGAATTGAAGAGTCGCATAGTGTGGGGGAGGAACGATCTCCTCAGTCTGTCAGTGGAGCAGGACATTGACAGCAGTCTGTTGCTGAAGCTACTCCTCTGTCTCGAAATGATACTGTTTAGTGGATGCAGTGGATTCTCCATGATTGACAGGAGCCTGCTCAGCGCCCGTCGCTCTGCCACGGATGTCAAACTGTCCAGCTCTGTGCCTACAATAGAGCCTGCCTTCCTTACCAGTTTGTCCAGGTGTGAGGCGTCCCTCTACTTTATGCTGCTTCCCCAGCACACCACTGCGTAGAAGAGGGCGCTCGCCACAACCGTCTGATAGAACATCTGCAGCATCTTATTGCAGATGTTGAAGGACGCCAGCCTTCTAAGGAAGTATAGTCGGCTCTGTCCTTTCTTACACAGAGAATCAGTATTGGCAGTCCTGTCCAATTTATCATCCAGCTGCACTCTCAGGTATTTATAGGTTTGCACCCTCTGCACACAGTCACCTCTGATGATCACGGGGTCCATGAGGGGCCTGGGCCTCCTAAAATCCACCACCAGCTCCTTGGTTTTGCTGGTGTTCAGTTGTAGGTGGTTTGAGTCACACTATTTAACAAAGTCTTTGATTAGGTTCCTATACTCCTCTTCCTGCCCATTCCTGATGCAGCCCACGATAGCAGTGTCGTCAGCGAACTTTTGCACGTGGCAGGACTCCGAGTTGTATTTGAAGTCCGATGTATATAGGCTGAACAGGACCGGAGAAAGTACAGTCCCCTACGGTGCTCCTGTGTTGCTGACCACAATATCAGACCTGCAGTTCCCAAGACGCACATACTGAGGTCTGTGTGTAAGATAGTCCATGATCCATGCCACCAGGTATGAATCTACTCCCATCTCTGTCAGCTTGTCTCTAAGGAGCAGAGGTTGGATGGTGTTGAAGGCACTAGAGAAGTATAGAAACATAATTCTTACAGCACCACTGCCTCTGTCCAAGTAAAAAATTATAGCTAAAGAAATGGACTGATTTTGTGTTTTTTTTTTCACATGGGTGTTAATGCTTGAGTTGAAACTATTATACTGTATTTCATTGAGGGCTTAGTCCCTGGTTTATGAAAGTTTTCTATTTTACTGTTGTTTTTTGTTATTTTTGAAATATATTTTTCATGTTTCTGAATGGGCAGCATGGTGGCACAGTGGTACCTCTGCTGCTTTGCAGCAAAGGGACAAGGGTTTGCATCCTAGGTCCATCCTGTATGAAGTTTGAATGTTCTCCCCATGTCTGTTTGGATTTCATTTGGGTGCTCCGATTTCCTTTCAGAATCCAAAGACATGCAGGGTAGGTGGATTGGCAATGTTAATTGTCCCTTGTGTCTGTGTGTTCACCGTGTGATGGACTGGAATTATTCCTACCTCGTTCCCTATGCTTGCTAGAATAAGCTTCAGCTTCCCTGCGACTCTGTTCAGGATGTAGCAGGCTTGGAAAATGGATGGATTTTTCTGTGTGATTTCTTTTAGGCTTTCTTTTTTGTTATTTGTGTACTGTGTTTGTAAGTGTTCTGTTATTCTTTTGTGTTTTGTGGGTGGACATTACTGCTTGTGAGTCCTCCCTCTGCCTTTGCATTGAGTCTAGAGAGGGGGTCTCAGCAGCTGATCATTGAGAGTTGTTCGGAAATTTAGTGTTGTTTTCTGGTTTCTTGATATATTTGCTTCCATTTTTGAAATTATGGTCCATGTTGGATTGCCTTTTAGTCTAATATCATTTTCTTTTATTTTTGTCTTACTATTTTTTGTATTTTTTTTACTTTTGTTTAAATAAATTCTTACATAATAAAGTTTCTTTGTGGGACTTATCAAGCCAAATGTTTTACAGTTCTCCCTCATTAGGAATATTTGTCCATTTTGACATTTTTAAAATTAGCTTCCCATTTTTTAGGCCTGTGTAGGCTGAAGTCAGTTGGTGGTGGTTGGGGGCTGGCTGCCTGGGAGTTTTAAGAGGCCTCACACTATTTTTACTCTGTTTGTGACTTCCATTCATAACAGAAACCATAAGTCAGAAAAGATTAGGTTTTAATTCAGTCACTTTGTATTTGATGTACTAGGAAAGCAGTGCTAATTCCTCAGATTTAAAAAAAGCCAAGCCATTTTACACATGACTGTAGATAGATAGATAGATAGATAGATAGATAGATAGATAGATAGATAGATAGATAGATAGATAGATAGATAGATAGATAGATAGATACTTTATTAATCCCTAGGGCAAATTCACATACTCCAGCAGCAGCATACTGATACAAAAAAACAATATTAAATTATGATATTCTTCACAACTAATATGAGATTAAAATTAATTATTTTGGCACAAGAACAAGAATTAAATCTGTAATCTGTGTATTAACTATTAGTGATTAAATTAATTATTTTACCCTTCTTGTTTACACAATTGCACCATAATAGGGACAATTTGAAATGGCTAGTCAACATGGTCTGTATGTCATTGCGATAGAAAATGAGTAGACTTGACATGGGCAACATCCAGGTATACAATTTTAACTCAGGGTGCAAGATCTGTGCCGCAGCAGCTGTAACCACTGTATTAACGGGACACGCTACACCACATAGTCTGCAAAATCTCTCAGGGTAAATGTGAGGGAAATGTGTCTGAAACAGCCTGCCTGCTTTATAAGGACATCCTGATATCATTTGTACCAGCAAATGCAAATTAGAAAATGAGGTCATATATAACATTTTAACTTTATATTTTATTTTCTCTGGTAACAGTTTGCATATAAGAAGTCTTATTTCTATCAGCCAGACATTTACTAAAGACTTTTTAATATGTTTAACTTATTTGGGATTTTATATAATACTTAATGGCATAAGGGATGTTACTCGAATATACCATTTATCTGTGTGCTGATTGGTGTAATTGAAATGCTTTCCAGTTATTATATATAAATGAATATATTATATTATATTATATTATATTATATTATATTATATTATATTATATTATATATAAGTAATACAATTAAACTGTTCTCTTAAGACTAACCAGTCTTGCTGTGATGAGCCTAGCTGCTCACATGGTGAGGCTCCACCACTGGTGAAAATAAAGACCATCAATCTTGGAATTCAATTTTCGAAGGAGAATCACAGCTTTTCGTTAATAACTGTATTTTTTCTGCAACAGTACATTAATTGAAAAGTTGTAAATGTGGATTCAGTAGAGTCATGTGTGCATTGTAAATTGAAATGTTCCACTGTGATTTTGACGAGTATTCCTGCCTTGTGTCCAGGGCTGCTAGGATAAACTCCAGTCATCTAATACCCAAAATTGGATTTTTTTTTAAAGTTTGAAAGTATTTAAAAGCTTTAAAGTATTATAAAAACAAAATAACAGTCATGGTTATTCAAACATAATGGCCAAATACACGTTTAAATTATTAGATAGTCATAATTATCTCTATAATATTTTTTTTTTCAGCCCAGAGTTAACCTGGAGAGATGTTCAGCATCTTATTGCCAGGACAGCAAAGATTCCTAACCCAATGGAACCTGGATGGAGAATCAATGGAGGGGGATATCATATTCATGACAGGTATGGCCAGGACTGTCTCAAGAGATGATTATGGCCCCAGGTGACATGGGATGAGTGTTGTGGGATTCTAGTATGGAGAGGTGGTGGCAGGATTTAGTGCTGAGGCGATAAAATAGCTACCTAAGTGGCTGATGCAGTTGTTGTTAATGCCATCAGTACTTTCGGGTGTCTCACTAGCATCCTTATTGATGAGATCCCCACCAATGTTCTTTTCTTCTTCATATCTGATTTTTACAACAAACCTTTCAAAAGTCCTTTTAAGTGAAAGATTTGCATTCTCCGTTTTCTGCGTCATGCTTTTCTTTTCCTCACCCCCACTGTGATAATTAGTCTGAATCACTGCTTATGCTTGCCATTGTTCCAATGGCTAACAGTTTTTGGTTGACTGTTTGCTTTGCCACATCTGATTGGGCATGGCATATGGCCATGACTCTATTTTTCCATTAAAACATATAAAACTGTTACATCAGTAAAGAATTATCACTACCCACTACTGGAAGATAGACAGGTCACCAAGGTGATAAGCTTAAAATGTCACCTTTTGGTAATTTTGACAAGACAACTCAGAGTTCAAAACTGCAATGATTAACAACCAAAGTAACTCTAGCAATTTGGTCATTTGGTGATCACTTAAATGCTGTGGTGAGATTTTTGTATAAATGGAGATAAATCAAAGTTTTGTAAAGGCTGCAGTTTCAAGAAAAAACCTACTAAAACTATAGAGAAGTAAGTAAGTCATATTACATTTCTAAAAATTATTTAATTGTATCACTTGTATCTTGCATGCTTTGTTTAATTTTTTGTTAAGATCTGATTATCGTAATTTACATTCCTCCTCACATGAGGTTTGATTGAATTCAATTAATTAATTTGCGTATTATTATAATGGATCGTTATGTTTGGTGATGTCAGCAAAATTTAGTTTTCTTGATGCCACCATTTTTGTTCTGTTGTACTGCCCTTTGCTCATCATGTCAATGCAATTCATACAACTTATTAAGTCATCACAGCCTGTCTTAAGATAAGATTCCGCCATGCCTGTCTTAGCGTCCTTGCTTTGGATTTCTGTTTCATTACTTACCTGAAATATCTCCATCTTACTGTATTTATAGTGTAGAGGAAGCTAAACAGTGTTTTCATGAAGAATTTATGATTAGAACTTGTTGCTTGTTTTTGGACTATGCAACTGTTTATTGTTATGGTATTCATATTCGGTTCTGTTTGTTCTCTCGTGAAATGATATTACAGTACCTACAGTATGTTCAGCTACCTGACAAGTGTTACTTACAGAACAGAGTTACTTGGTTAAATAATGGACACACATCCAAGTACATCAGCCTAACTGGAACACATTATGACTCACAGACAGAATACTTCAAAATGAAAGCTGTCTCATATAATACATTACACAACATGCTATACAGCATTCTAGGATTATGTTGCAGATTCATAACTTCAGTTTGTAGTCAATGGAATACTACTAAGCGATGTTTTAGTAGCATGTCTATGCAATTCTTCATTAAAATAAGGTCCTAGATGCTGAAATATATTCTTTTTGTAAACATTTTCATGTCTAGGTGTGTGGATTTGTTAACTGTTAGCATCTTTTTGATATAACACTAAGTTTACCCATCAATGTAGCAGAACCATTTCTAGTCTCTCATCTCTATTACTAGTTATATAGCATTCAATTTTTGTCATTCTTCATTTAATCGTGTAGCCAAAACGGACCAATCTAACAATCTATCAGTTTTCTTTTCTGTTCGACTCATAGGGTGACAATAATGTAGTTAGCACGTGTTGGTTTCTGTAGAGAGTGGAGTGATATCTCAAAATGTGTATCCATTTTCTACAGCATAAACATATATTTGTGTTTATGAAAGCATATTTTTACAACTTCTCTTGAATAATGTGAATTCAGTTTTATCAGATTGCTTTTCAAACCTTTGGAATTAAAGAAATTTAGGATTGAAAAGAGCACTTTAAGACCAATGCCTTTTCAGTCAACTTTATACTAATTTCAATATAAATGTTAAATATTTTACATTTTATTGTAGTCTCTGGTGCTGTGCACAATATGAGTTCAATAAAGATCCAGAGTACAGCTATGTCCTATAAGCAGGTGTCTATTTTATTATGTAGAAATAGTTAAATGACAAGGTCAAGGTAGTGATGTGAAATTAATTTGGACAAATAGATTGTATAAAATAAAAAGAAAGAGGATGGATACATATACTGTACACAACAGAAAAAAATCATAATATGCATGTAATTTGATTTGATTTACTTACATTTTTTGTTTGACTTACTTTCCCATTAAAGAGTTTTGTTGCTGAAGCTGCACTTCAAGGTTATTATAGTTTTGCTTTTTTATATTAGTTTTTATTTCTATTTTTTCTGACCTTACTTGGAAATTCAGTTTAGTTTTTCCTTCAAAATGTATTTTTAGTTTTAATTTAGTTCTTATTTCACAAAGACATTTCTATTTTATTTTTTTATCTATTAGTTTCAGTTTTAGTAATTATGGGTAAAGAGCTACTATGGAGTTTAGTTTTGTGTCACAATCAGACAGAACTGTACACTTAACGGGTTAGGATATGAGTTTAAAAGCTTACTACACTACATTGTTTACTATCTGGTTTTGTTTTTGTCTAGTAAAAACAAGCATAATCAAAACCAGATACTGAATATGAACAATTTTATACAATTTTATCATTTTTAAAAGTATTTTTCTATATCATTTTTGCTGAACAAATGTGTGCTGAATGTTGGCACTTTTTATCTTTTTTTCTTTTATTGCTCAGAATGGGCCAATTTGTAATACAATTTAGGTGAATTTTAAGGTTTAAGGGGTTTTTTTTGTACTCTACATGTCTATACCACACAACATATCCTGCTCCAAGACAATGTGCTTATAATGAATGCCTTCAATATTGCATTCAAAAATTCAAATACAGCTGAACCTCGGTTTGCAAGCATAATTCGTTCCGGTATTCGTTCCAAAGCACTCGTATATCAAAGTGAATTTCCCCATAAGAAATAATGGAAACTCAGATGATTTGTTCCACAACCCAAAACTATTCATATAAAAATGATTAATGTAAAATATAAAGTAAAAATACATAAAACAAATTAACTTGCACTTTACCTTTGAAAAGAATCATGGCTGGTGTGAGTGAGTTTGCTAAACTCTTGTGGGATTGCACCCAACGGGATGACACGCGGAAGAGAGTCCCAAAGCAATCGCAGTCACCCAGCGCTGTAGCAGTTCCCCGTAAAAGCGAATCCGAAAAGATCGCGGACATGCTATAAGCGCCTGCCGTCAATGGGTGATACAAGGAACAAGGAACATTATAAATGTGCAGGGCCCTGCCTGACTGCTGTGTCTGTGTATAAATAACCCAGCTGTTGCTGTTTCAAGCTGAATAAAGCTTGTGTTGCTAAAGTACTGAGACTCAGCTTTGTGTTTTAGGGTGCAAGACGGGGACTCGCATGTCACAGCACACATGCGCACGCGAGCGCGCGCACACAGTCACAATGCTAATGCTGTAGTAAACACTATACGCTCGTACGGATGTTGACTATATGAGTGAGGCACGCTGACTCAGACGGAGAATAGGAGACAATTGCCCACAATCCCGCAGTGAGAGAGAGAGAAGAACCATCAGCTCAGTTGTGATCACATGACACTCAGCAGACAAACTACTCGTACTGCAAGACCTCGCTCGTTTATCAAGTCAAAATTTCTTAAAATTTTTTGCTCGTCTTGCAAAACACTCGTAAACCAAGTTATTCGCAAACCGAGGTTCCACTGTATTGCATTTATTTTCTACCAGCCATATTAATCTCTGATTCCATCTCAGGCACGTTACTTTTTTAAAGCAAAAGTGATAGGTCAGCAACAATATTCTTATTTTTAGAAAGGATTTCTACTGTGCAAAGTGGTAGGTAAATTATTGTCAACAATATGCAGAGACCTGAGAAATAAACTGAAACATTACTCACTCGTGATTTTTATGTCCATATGTTAAAGGTTTTGTTAAACAGCACATTTCGATTTAGGCTTTAAATTACATCTTATGTACAAGCGCAAAGAAAGGTAGCACAGTAAATCACTTTCTATTTCACACCCTTTACGTGCCTGTAGTCAGCTTGCTCTGTCACCGCAAATGCTGTGTGAACAGCCGCCCTACGTCACCAGCTGCCGTTCACTGGATGAATATATTCAGGTAGCTCATGGTGGATTTCTTTCTGTTTTAGTGTTAAAAGTTACAAGTGTTAAAGACTCATGGCAAGAATATTCATTCAGTATATTTTTAGTAAATTATTATTTTATTTCAGTTAGTCTTTCCAGCTACTTTAATAGTTTAGTTTAGTTTTAGCTTTTCATTTCGGCTTTGTTAATTATTTTATTTCAGTTTATGACAATTTTTTTTAATAATAGTTTCAGTTTAGTTTTAGATTTTAGTTTTCGTTAACTATAATAACCTTGCTGCACATGATGTCCTTTTCATTTTATTCTAAAATAGCAGCATTCTATGACTTATTAAACCTCTAAAATGTCATTTATAGTGGGAAGGGTAAGCAAAACAATTAAGGTTTTTTAATAAAAATTATGCATATTACACTTCCAAAAATGGTTGATCACCCTCAGTGCATCTTATTATTTTAGTTACATGCTATGGCTTTTCTTGATCACACATTTTTCGAAAAGGGCAGAGCAAGCCAATGGACAGAACATTTCACAAAAGAGATATTTAGTGCATTTGTCAATGACTGTTTTTAAAACTGAACATTCGCTTTACATAAGTAAAATAATCTATTGAAAACTCTTATACAAATTTATGTTAGAATTAGAAAAACCTGTTTTTGATCACGTTGGATTTCCCGATGCTTATAGAATGGGATTCGTTCAACTCCATTTCTTTTACTAGATAGATCTATTATCTTTTTTCTTGTAAAGTCTATGACCATTATTTAAGTTTTAGTCATATTTTCTTTTCTATAGTTCAGACTGCACCATTTAATAAAAGCTGATGTTAACACCACCGATACAGTATTATAATCAGCATGTTTAAAAAGTATGTGTGTCTCAGATGAAGTTTGTCTCATTTGCACTGTGCATAAAAGGTGTAATACTGGAGTAAGAAAACAGCCTTATGGAGCTGCTTTTTTCAAAGCTTTTAAGAATGACAAAATATGAAGTACCTGAATAACCACAGCATAAATCTGAATTAAATGCTTAAACATCTTGCTCATCAGTAAACATGGCTGAATATGAAGTGAACAGATAAAATATATCAAGTGTTGTTATCATTTTGGTCTTTTAATATATTAAAATTTATAACATGAAAGAGGTGCAGAACAAAAGGGCAACACAGGATGAACTGTCAGTATAAAGTTGTAATAGATAAACATAAATCAGCAATCACATAAATGGGAAATGAACTAATAGTTAAAGCAAAACCAAAATTTAACTACTTCAGACCGGAATTGCCAGGAAAACTAGTGTTGTCATGCTAAACAAAAAGGTTTTTCCTTTGAATTATAGTTACAGAGCATGGAGCCTTTCATTAAATAACAAGGCTTCCTAAACCACATGACCACAAATCACAAACGTGAAGCAAGCCCCCTAGTAATGACATAATAAATTCAAAATCATGATGGTAAAAAATGAATACATGAAGATAACATTTACATTCAATGTAATTCTGATATCTGGAAGATCTTGGTGATGTTTAAGCTTCCTTCTAAATTGCATTGGCTAGCTTGGTGGGCTTCTCATCAGCTTTTTGTTGCTTGATAGGCAAACTGTTTTGGTAAGAAAAAGTATAACCTTTAGGAAAATGTTTGCAATATAATTTCTTCAGATTATGACATTGGCATCATATATATTTTTTATGATGTATCATACCTTTTCACAGAGGCACAACTTCCAGACTTGAGGGCAGTTTTTAAAAAAATAAACATTTTAACCAATGTAACTTGTTATTTACTCGCCCCCCTGCTCACGTTGCTCGCCAGCCTCCCGGCCTACGCTATGCACCAGCCACGTTGTGATTTACTGACCCCCTGCTCTTTTTGCTTGCCACCCCCATGGCCTGCGCTACACGCCAGCCA
This sequence comes from Erpetoichthys calabaricus, assembly GCF_900747795.2. NCBI lineage: Eukaryota > Metazoa > Chordata > Cladistia > Polypteriformes > Polypteridae > Erpetoichthys > Erpetoichthys calabaricus. The sequence continues at coordinate 223,442,284 of NC_041396.2, forward strand.
CTTTGTGATTTACTTGCCCCCTGCTTGCTTTGCTCACCAGCCTCCCGGCCTGCGCTACGCTTCAGCCACTTTGTGTCTCTGCCACTCATGTATGTGGATTTCACTTTCACCAAACAACAAATCTGTTAATTCTCGCGGATAGGCCTCTTCATTGGGAAAAAACACTACTTTTCCCTGATGGCAACACGAATTAGACGATCTACAAGTCTCCGACTTAAAGTTTAAAGCCAAACAATATCTACATACTTCTGTTATATCACCTATGTCCATATATTCAATCTCTTTTCACTGTTCCGTTATTTCACCGAGTAATAATTTCTGTTTGTTAGTGCTAATGTGATCTTTACTATTAGTTTTTTGAGACATTCGAATTTTAGTACTTTCATAATCTCTAACCTGTTCCACATGTGTATCACACCAACGTTTTTTAACCTCTTTACGACATTCTACATTGTCTTCTACTCTTTGTCTTTTATTTCTGACCCTGCTTGGAGCTGAGAGCGCAGGAACTGTGTCTGACAATAGCATTCACACAAATGAGAAGTAATTGGACCGTGGGCGTAGTTGTAATTGTTTGAGAGGAGTGCAGGACTTGTCAAAATCTCTTGGCAAAAAGTCTTGTCTTGGAGCACCTGAAATTATCTTTCACAGGAGTTGAAATTATCTCTGAGAAAGTCTCATCCCAGGATTTCCTTTTATAATAGAGAGACATAGCTTTATACACTAACGCGTTTGCTGCTGGCTTGTCTGAAGTTTAGACCATCTGAGGTTCAAAGTTAATGTATTTGTAAGTTTCATAAGGTTACTTAAGTTTTTATTTGAAATATTTTCAATTATTCACATAATTCATGTGTGTAATGGGTATGCCATCTATGTATCCTGTCAAGATACAAAGGAAAACAGGAAAAATATATCTGAGCTACTCACAAAGAAATGTATTTAAATTGAGAGAAAACACTAATCTTACAGAGATCTCAGTGTGAGACTCGGCACTACATGCTGTCTACCAGTGAAGAAAAATTGTTTGTGTAATCAAAATGCTTAACTCTTTAGAAAGCTTCACATAATTGCAACCTCTTAAATGTATGAATAAATGTAGACTTAAAGGATAAAAGGCAATTCAGTTACAGAACAGTTTATATATATATGCCAACTTATAATTCTTTTTGCATCGAAAAATGTTTTATACAGTACGAATTTCTTGAAATACACTGTTTATTCAGAATTGCATTGAAAATTGTATGTCAAGGTACTACTATACACATCTTATTCATTATTATATTACATTCATGATTATTATTATTATTATTCCAGCACACTAGAATCCTCTGTGATTCTTTATTCATTAACACTTAAGAAGCAGGGGTATTTCTGAATTAAGGGTAAGTGGGGCACAATCCCACCATGTATTGAGTAAAATAAGTAATATTCTGCCCTGAGTAATTTAACTTATCATTAAAATGTTAATAATAACTGTAAACTTTGTCTTCTTAAGCATTTTTTCTTTTTTTTTCTTTCATTTTTTTCTTAAGCATTTGACTTTTCAAAGTCATTTCTTGTTTCTTATGTGCTTTTTTTTTAGCATGTGAAATTTTGCCAGGTGCTGTGTGAAGAAATTATTATATACAGTGTATATATATATATAATATTGTGAGAACCGGTCCGAACACCATCAGACAGAGAGAATGTCTTTATAAAAGCACACGTTTATTTATAATAAGTCCCACACCGCACACAGTGCTCCCGCACCAAACACCCCTAATATGGGCCTTTCTCTCCCTGTCCGTGGGCCGCCTTTCATCTCTTCACGGGAGCTTCTCCTGCTCCCACTCCCGCCTCTAGCTCCCTGATTGTAGGGAGGCGGCCCCTTTTATTCCCACCCGGATGTGCTCCAGGTGCCTGATGACACTCTTCCATCAGCACTTCCTGGTGTAGCAGAAGTGCTGCCCTTGCACCCGGAAGCACTGTGGGCGTCCTTGGAAAGATCTTCCTCCACATTCCCAGGTGTGGTGGAAGTGCATGTTTCCCGGGCTCCATGAGGCTCGGGGCGCCCCCTGGCGGTGGCCACGGGCCCCAATCGGCTTGAGCCTCATTGCTCCTTTCCCGTGGTCCCCTTAATATCCAGGGCAGTTGCCCTCACGTGGCCCGGGGGATGTATAAGCCACCTCCCGGTCCTTCCAGGGATCCCGGCTGGGTCTGTCTCCCAGCCTCCTGTGACAATATATATATATATATTTACTGTATATATACTGTATACATAAATATGCACCACTGAGCCCCTAAACACTGAGACACAACTACACACTACAATCCTGGGTTCAAACAGAAGATATTTTATATTTTACAATACCTCCGTGTCCTTTCCACAACAGTATAATGCAAAATTCTCTTGCTTCCTTCCAAACCTCCCACGTAGTCTCATCCACTCTCCTCCTGACTCTGAATACTCACGCAAAATACTCGACTTCTTTAAAGCGAGGCCCAGCACACTGGAAGCACTGTTGGTTCAGGTGGAAGCTCTTCAAAGAGGGTATAATGATCCTCTACTTCTCCCCTTGGTGACACCCAAGATCCCTGATAGGGCTGTTCTATGTGACTACAATTTCCAGCCTACCTTATAGGAGTATCACCAGTGGGGTACTGCCATTGTGTGCACCCAGGGATGGTGGGCTGGGGGAGACATAACTAAAGGGAGCAGCCACCTTCTGTCATTCCAAGCAGGCCTCCATCCTGGTCAGGACACAAGTCCAACTAACAGGTACCACCTCATGCTACCAGTAGTGACAAGGACACTAGCAAAATGCAACGTTAGAAAAGAAACATTCAGGAAGGATAAGGAGAGAGCAATTGTCTGTGCCCACTACCTGCAAAATCATTACATTTTGGGGGGTTGTCTTGCTGTTGCCTCTCTAGTGCACCTGTCACAGTCACATTCATTTGCACCAAAGCAGGTGACGTTGATTCACAATTGCTTATTGCTTCCTAACTGGACAGATTGATATTCCTGAAGCTTAATTGACTTGGTGTTAGACAATGATGATTAAGTGTTCCCTTACTTATTTTGAGCACTGTATATATATTGCTATTAAAATGTCACTGATAAGAAGGATTAATTATCTTTGTTAAGCAATGACAAATGATACTAACTTGTTTAGTAGGTTACAGGTGGACAAAGGGTTAGACAAAGGATGATTGAATTATCAAAATGGTTATGAAAATGTTTTCTAAAAATGCAGACTTTAGGGGTACAGTAAAGGATCAAAAACATATGTGTGACCCTGAGGATGTAACACAACTGAAAACAATGCCGTAGGTTTAATTTGGACAGGATGTGTGTAAGTGAAAAGCTTCTGTTATCCTAGGCTGATATAGGTAATTTACTGTAGTTGACCTATTGTGTTGGGCCAGATAAAATCAGGCGCTGTCATGTCAAAAGAATGCTTTGTGTAAGGTGTTACCATACTGACTATACGCTCAGTTTTGAAATAATCACATACATGTTATTTATATTTATACCCATTGTGAGGATATTTTGGAGGTACTACCTGGGAGTAAAAGTTTGTCTTCTCTGATATAAAATAAAGACTGACTAGTTACTTAGTTTTTAAAACTTTTCTTCTTTTTAAGAGTAAAGAATAATAAGAAGAATAAATTAGCTTTTTGTTTTTTCTCTGTAGCTTATATGTATCACAGTGAAATGCAATTAATACAAACACCTAAGAGTATACCGTGAGTGCAAGTAGAGTGATGTTTCCTAATCTAATCAAAATGTTTAAATTTTAAAAATTAATTTATAGCTGCTTCTGTCATTTCTGTCTAAATGCATCTTTTGCTGATTGCTGAAATGTTAAAAATTCAAGCTACTTCTCTTTGTTGTGTACACAGCACCTTAAGACTGTTATAATGGGTGATCTGCAGAAAGGTACTGTTGGATAAACTCTTCAGATATAAAATGTAAGGAAATCTGCAATTGTTATTAGGTTAGAAATCTGTCACGTTACAATATTATTTGACAGGACTGTGAAAGATGCATAAACCTTATTAATTAGGTGTCTCTGCAGTGTTTTTTAAACAAGCTCAAAAGGTTTTTTCATATGTGAAGTGTGAGTTAATTTATGGATGATAGAATAGTTCCATTACACATTTTACAGCTTTAAAAGACACTTTAGTATGTTGTAACTTTTCAGCATTTATAATTCCCAAAAGATTTTTATTTAAATCTCATGACTGATTATCTTAACATTCATGTTGAAACAGACAGGTAAAATAATACAATAAACCAATATGAAAGTGCAAATAAAATTTAACCTCATAGTATTTATAGTGTGAAACAAGTTAAGCAAAATGACACCTTTTATTGGCTAACTAGAAAGATTACAATATGCAAGCTTTCGAGGCAACTCAGGCCCCTTCTTCAGCTTGCATATTGTAATCTTTCTAGTTAGCTAATAAAAGGTGTCATTTTGCTTAACTTCTCACTACATCCATAATGGCTAACATGGTACAACACCCAAGAACTACATAGTGAAACAATAAATAAATCATAGAAAGTGTAATTCTGAATGTAAATGTCTTGTATTATTTGCTGCACTGTATGTCACTAGTACTGTATTTTGATATTTTTATCTTTGCTTGCCATCTCATTTAACTAACGTAATAACATTCTCAAGCCTACTTAATCCAAGTCATCGTTGCAAGACATGCAAACCATCCCAGAATATCAGGCACATAGAAGTCATACTTGCCTTAAAACAAACACAAAGTGAAAGTTTACAATTCTCAGTTACTCTTACATGCGTGTCTTTAAGGATATTGAAAAATAAGAAAACTGTAGCATCCAGAGAAAAAACCCATTCAGACACAGGAAGAATGTGGAAACTCCATACAGAAAAAATGTATCAATAATTTTTATTATATGTGTATTTATACCTTGTTTGCATACTTAAGATTATTATAATTCTTGGTTGATGTATATTTCTGTCATTTTGTCTGTTACTGTAACCCTGCAATTTCCTATGGAGTTAGAAACGTTTCCACCTATCTATCATAAAGAAAACAGAGGCTAGATCTCAGTGCCATCTTGTATCCTTACCATTTCTTCCTCTTCTTCTGGCTGCTCCCGTTAAGGGTCACCAAAGCGGATCATCTTCTTCCATATCTTTCTGTCCTCTGCATCTTGTTCTGTTACACTCATCACCTGCATGTCCTCTCTCACCACATCTATAAACCTTCGCTTAGGCCTTCCTCTTTTACTTTTGTCTGGCAGCTCTATCCTTAGGATTCTTTTCGCAATATACTCAGCATCTCTCCTCTGCAAACCAACGCAATCTTGCCTCTCTGACTTTGTCTCTAAAGGCACACTGTGCTACAGAAAATGCTCCATCATTTGAATGAAATGTAAAAACCAAGGTCCTGACTCTCTGTGGCCATAAACGATCCCTGGGCAACCTTCGTAAAGAATAGAGTGTATCCCAATGTCCTGGCTAAGTTGCCTACCATGGTCTAGTCATTCTAACCCCCCCAAAACCCCCAATCATCCCCTGTTTCTCATTGGCTAACTGTCTCTCACTCCTTCACCATGGGACAGCTTAAAATGTGTGGTGAGCGTACTGGTGCAAAATGGCTGTCATTGCATCATCCAGGTGGATGTTGCCCATTAGTGGTGGCTGAAGTGGCTCCGCCCTCACTGTGTAAAGTGCTTTGAGTAGTGAGAAATGCGCTGTATAAATGTAATAACAATAATTCTTTAATTTTTTTACCATAAAGTATATTAGCATGACAAAACAATTTTTAAGCTTGTACACTTTACTGTTATTTACTTTATTTGTTTTTATACTGTTTACAGTGACATAATGGATGTTATCTTGGTTAGTATAAGTCATTCAACTTTCTGAAGTGAATGAAATGTGTACATGTAATGATAATGTCATTTAAAACTGTATTGTTACTAACTTATATGTAGAAAAGAAAAAAGGTCCCCTTTATCTTCCTTAGTAGCTTCATGTGAGAATAAGAGACTGTTATCTTGATGCCCCTTGCTTTGCCCTTCCAGAATCACAAAAGCAGCTATTTCATTTTAGTTTAAGGGAATTTGCTGGTAAATTTTGAATCAAAACAGTGGAAGACATACCGCTCAGGTTCTCAAATACTGTATATTCTACAAATAAAGCTAAAGCATATGAAAAATTCTCCACATGATTATCTGAGAATCTATACAACTTAATCTGTACATATTTCAGATTTATAGTCAGGATTTTACATTTTCACATTAGGGATATCCTGTTGTTTTTCATCTTCTAAGACATTACCAAGAGTTTTCAAGCTGTTAGAAATGTTTCAGACACTTGTAGAATGGCTGTTGGATATCACAATGAAGGTCAAGCATCATCATCTCTTTGCAGACAATCTGTATAATGTCAGTTTATGTTGTATCTTGTGAAGTATTTCCTTTGTGTCTATTGGAACAGCGTGGTAATGGAAAAACAAACATACACCATTGAGCAATTATTATATAAATTATTACAGCTAAATTACTTTCTTAACATTAGAACTTATAAATGGCTGTTCTGCTGTGTTTTGGATATTACAAAATTGTAATCAATGCAAAATTAATTGTATGTGGGTAAAAAGGGATTTTCACTTAAAGGAGAAAACTCTGTATAATGTGTAGATATGTACATACATTTACAGCAAAGTATCAAGAGTTAACCAGCTAATATATAAAAAGACTGTAACATTGTGCAATTAATACTGAAAAGTTATTTGGCATAGAATGAGCTTAAAAAAATGTGAACTCAGCAGGAATTGTTCACATTGTGCTTCCATGAGGAAAAAGGCAGGGTATGAGTACTGCCATTAGATTTCTCAGAGCTCGTTTACCTACTGTGTTTTACATGCAAGTAGTACAATTTAAGAAATAGCTAGTTTTCATCTACCTAGTTATTAATACCTCCTGTTTCCAGGAGGCCTGAGTCCTTTCTTTCTTGCTAACGCAGGACAAGTACAAACACCACTTAACTGTAGAGGTATTTGTTTTGTTCTCATTATTGTAATAGTTGGCCCAAGTGTTCACCTTTGGCACATGTCTGATTGTACAACATTTAAGAACGAATACACTTATTGTTAAATGTGTTCAGTTTCCTTCAAAGCTAATGTTATTAAAATGTAGTTAAAATAATCATTGAAAGTAACTTCATTTCACAATGCCAACTCAAAAGCAGCATTTACAAAAATGCCTAGTTTTGATTAAAAAATATAAGTTTGCTATCTGTGATAAAAAAGATCCCAAGTCTTTAAGATAACTGTGAGGATTTTAAGAATATATTTCATCTTTATTAATAGCTTTGTATGAAATGTCACCCAGTTCATCCATCCATCCATTTTCTAACCCGCTGAATCCAAACGCAGGGTCACGGGGTCAGCTGGAGCCAATCCCAGCCAACACAGGGCACAAGGCAGGAAACAATCCTGGGCAGGGTGCCAACCCACCGCAGGACACAATGTCACCCAGTTATTTTGCAAAATCCTTAATTTAAAAAAAAAAACACATACAGTGGAACCTCGGTTCACGACCATAATTCGTTCCAAAACTCTGGTCGTAAACCGAGTTGGTTGTGAACCGAAGCAATTTCTCCCATAGGATTGTATGTAAATACAATAAATCCGTTCCAGACCGTACTAACTGTATGTATATATATATATATATATATATATATATATATATATATATATATATATATATATATATATATATATATATATATTAGTTTTTAAGCACAAATATAGTTAATTATACCATAGAATGCATAGCGTAATGGTAAACTAAATGTAAAAACATTGAATAACACTGAGAAAACCTTGAACAACAGAGAAAACTAACACTGCAATAGTTCGCGCTATAGTGCTAGGAACCGCTCGCTAAAAACACTTTTTTTAATGAGTTTTAAGCACAGGGGAAAAAATGAACATTTGAAAAATCCGTAATTTAATAAACCACCAAGAAAAGTAACATTGCAACAATGCAGGCTACGAACCGATCACTGTAAATAGAACTGAAAACAAAAACAAGCCTTCTCTACCTTATGCGTTCCTCGCTCGCTCGCTCGCTCTCTCTCTCTCTCTCTCGCGCGCGCCTGTGTGTGTGTGCGTGCATCTCTCTTTTGTGAGCCTGGAGCGCCTGTGTTTGTGTCTCTCTAGCGAGCTCCTGTGTGTGTGTGTGCGCACCTCTCTCTCCCGCGCCTGTATGTGTGTGCGTGTGTCTCTTTTTTGCAAGCCTGGAGCGCCTGTGTGTGTGCGCCTCTCTAGCGCGTGCTCCTGTGTGCGTGCACGGCTCTCTCTCTCACGCTGCCTGTGTGTGTGCCTCTGTCTCTCGCGCTGCCTCTGTGTGTGTGTGTGTGTGCCGTGCTCTCTCGCTCTCTCTCTTGCTCGCTGCACAGGAAATGCACAGGGAGAGACTGAACATGTACAAATCGAAAGGGAACCTGGCTTGTTCGTATACCGAGTGTGTGGTCGTGAACCGAGGCAAAAGTTTGGCGAACTTTTTGGTCGTAAACAGAGTTGTACGTGTACCGAGACGTTCGTGAACCGAGGTTCCACTGTACATCATTAGTTTTCCTGAAACATTTGTAATTGTCTGCAGTTATCACTGATACCTCACAGCGAAAGGGACCCATTTTGCATTCTCCCACTTTGTTTGCATGGGTTGTTCTCCTTGTGCTCTAGTTTCCATATATCACAGGTGTGCATTTTATATTATTGGGCCAGGTATGAGTGTATGTGTGTGTGTGTGTGAGTGTGCATGTATGAACATGCTTTTTGATTGGCTACCCAATGTCTTCTTAGCACCTTCAAATGGATTAAGAGGTTTAAAAAATGCCTAGATAGAACTGTGTAAAATGCTAAATTATTTTAAGCAAAGTAATTTGAAAATATCTGAAATATGGCTTTAAATATCTAAAAAGAGAGCATTTTGGAGGTTTGGAAGTCCATATATATTAAATCTGCATAAGCTCTTCTCGGGAGACAGCTTCCCACGCTGCTTTGTCACAACTCAATTCCCCTGTACTCATATCTCTGTCTCTATGCCTCCCTGCTTCGCACTGGCTGTGCCATCCGTCCTAGATCCTGTCAGCTCAGGAAGAAACACTCGCTGAAAATGTCCAGCGTAAATAACATTCCTCAAATTTCCATACCCTCAGACACCAATCCAGACTTATTCTGTCTTCAGTCTCTACTTTAAAGTCCAAATCATGGTGCTATCCAATTACAGTCTTTTACACCCACCTTAAGAAACAAAAGTGCACAAACTCGATTTCAGGGATCCACACACAGCCCTTCCAAATACATCCCAGGGTAAGCACCTCAAATACTGCTGACCAGCTTCTATAAAAGTGGAAATCTTGCATCACTCACTTCACAATTGGTCCCCATTTGGCACAAATGACACAGGTTAAAATAGACCTTACAGAATGATTGGTACTGACAAATGTCACTCCAGTGGAGATACTAAAAGAAAAACTCCAGTGGAGATACTAAAAGAAAAAAAAACAGTGCAATAAAAATAATTATCCCACGCTAAGTGTCAAAAAAAGAAAAAAACAAACAAACAATAAAGTAATTAATACAATAAATAAATACCACCCTAAATCCCCAAAATATCTACCGGGTCACATTAAAAAGGCTTTGACTTGGTAATAGTAAAGTGTTTTTTTGACTACATAGACTGGAGTGGTGTTATTTTAAGTTATTGAATAAATATGTTTCTAATGGCAATTCAAACCTTCCGTGCACAGAACAAATGGTAAGAAGGCCAAGGTACAAAAACACTCTTTTTATTATGAATAAAGCACACAGAAAGAAATGAATAAAAGGAGTCCACAAAAGTATAAGGGAATCAAACATAATGTAACAATGCTTCTGCCTGTTCAGACCTACTTTTCCGGGTGTTGGTCCTCCATCTGCAAGTTAGAGTGTCTCTTCCATTGTCCCACTTCAGACTCTCACCAAAGCACTCTCATTTATGTCCTCTCCATCCCTCAATCTCTAAGTTACACACACACACACACACACACACTTTCAACCATGGCCTCTTTTTCTCCTATCAATGAGCCATTGCTACAACTCACCTAAAAACCCAAAGCTCAATAGGTTTATGGGTCACTTTAATCCTTCTAGAGTTGGCACAGGTTCACAACGTTTTTGGAGCATCAATGAAAAGACCTCCTTAGCAGTTTCTTACTAAAAATTGGCAAATGGGCCACTCTTTTATGTCAAGGACCAAGTGCTGCTACAGGATGTGCTGAAGGGAAACAACTGAACTGCCAGTAATCTTGGACCTTTCACTTAAACTGAGCCATTTCTCAGACTTCACTTGTGGCCTTCACTTGATCAGGTTGTCTTCTACTGTCCTTCTAGCCTTCCATGGCTTTACACTCATTTACTTATGGGTTATTTATATGTATATCTTCTAGTCTGCTTGCCCTCTAGTATACTACGAGAACATTTCATATTTTGTCTACAGTCATACTTCTCTTCTTCCTTCTCTGGTCCCTCTACCTATTGCCCTTTTGGAGTGCCCTTTACATCTACAGGGTATAACAACTCAATGTGTAGAATTTCTACTATCAGTATAGGTTCCCTGTATCTTTTGGTGTCTTCCAGAAACAGCAAGACTTTGACATATTCATTTATTCATTTATCATTTCTTATTTTGTGGGAACAACAATCTTAGCAGTGAGGCCCACATGTTACTTCTCCCAGTCACACTTGCCATCTCCTACTGTGGGATCCTAAGGTGTTCCCAGGCTATCTGGAAGATATAATCCTCCCAGCAAGCCCTGGTTGTGCCTTTAAAACCTCCACAGGGAGGTGTCCTGAAGGCACCCGTATGAGACACTCAAACTACCTCAATTGGCTCCTCTCAATGTGGAGGGTCAGCGGCTCTACACTGAGTTTCTCCCGGATATCTGCTCTCTTCACACTATCTCTAAGGGAGTGCCCAGCTACTCAACGGAGAAAACTCATTTTGGCCTTGAAATATTACCTACAAATTTGCGCTACAAGAATGGTAACGTTTCTTTAGCAATATTAAAATAAGGATTATTTAATAATCACTGTATGCTTCTATACAGTTTATATATTAATATTAGGGATGTAGTGGTACTGTTTGTTGATCCTTGTTAGCACCCATTAAATGCAGATAGTAGTGCAAAATGAGGAAGACTGCTCTTGGGTAGAAAGACATGTCAGTAACTGAAATGGTGTATTTTGAGGTCTACAGAGAGACAAAGAGACAAGATGTTGAGAGTGACCAGTGTGACAGTAATAAAATGATCCCCATTATGCACTTGGCACTTGCATACCAGTTTGATTTTCCACATTTAATTCCTGAATTTATGTGGGGTTATTAGGGGATTCTGGCTACCTTCTGCTAAGAAAAAAGTTTGACTATTTAAAATTGAAACGAAAGGTTTAAATATCTCCACTTACTTTCTTGGCATGCCAGACACTAGTAATGGTGGAATCTCTGTTGGCACAACTAAAATAAATGAAAGTGGTGAACACACATACAGCATGTACAGTGCTAAAAATGTATATTCAAAAACAGAGAAACAAAACTTTAAATGGAAGTTGTTTTGCTTTTATTTAGCAAACAAATCTGCCAATTAGGTAAGCAAAATTTACTTGAAAAGGTTTCTTAAAGTAAGTTAAATAATCATAAATAGAATTTTTTTAATGCCTCAATAAAATAGGAAAACAAGATTTAATGTCATGATATAAATACTTTTCACTTGCTTAGATTTCATATTTGCAGTGTACTTGAATAATGTGGGAGCAACTGCAATGCCTTGTTCTATTGACATGTATATCGATGAAGCTGAAGCATATGCAGTTAATGACAATCCAGTTATAGTCCTAGCTCTAGATGAACCCAACTACATAAAGAGTAGCAAGCATAGGATCATCCGTGTGAAAAACTTTGAGAATAAAACAGCAAAAGTCAGTGTTTACAGGAATTCTGAATTTAGTGGATTGGAACTAGAGACCACTTTTTCTTAAAAAATAATAATGAGTTAATATTTTTAATATTTTCTTAATATACTTTTATAAATCTTGCAGCATCATGCCAGAAATTTAATAATACCTTGCTGACAAGCATCATTTGAAAAGGCTTGTTACCAATACGACTTTAAAGAAATGTGGTAATTGAAAAGTTTCCTGCATAATCTGTGTCTGCTGATTCAAGTAGTATTATTATTATGTGTTGATTATAGGGTCAATAGTACTGATTAAAGATTTTATCTTTAAATTATTAAAAAGCAAAATTAAAATGCAATTAATTAAATGTAGTGCGTAGTGTTGACACATTTTAAGATTATTAAGTAATATTTGATTATTATCTATCACTCTCACTAGAAGCCACACTGTAATCTCCTACCCCAGAATTTTAAAACCCTAAACAAATTTCAGACCTTGACTTGTATGTGCTACTTTTACTTCATTTTAATAATTATGTTAGTGATTAAATGGTAATTCTTCAGTAACTATGCAAAAAGCACACTTTTAATGGTGTGAATTAACAATAAATTTTGTAAACATTTCATATTTATGGTTTTGGAAATTTTAACTTTGTTCTTTTCTTTTTATTGCAGATGTGCAGTAGTATACATATTTTAAATCTTGCAGGACCATGCCATAAATTGTATGGTCTCGTTGACAAACTGAACTTGAAGTTTGACAAGTGAACACATTCAGTGAACACACTAACACATTTACTTAAAGTACTCATTTTGGTATTCAGTATTATTCTATTCTGTTAACACAATACTCAGTATTGTTATCTGATATCAAAACTTGTATTAAACATACCAGATGAATAGGAGTGATGTTATGTAGACCATTAACAATATTTACAGTTCAAGCAAGCTGACACAGTTAAAACTATCTATCTATCTATCTATCTATCTATCTATCTATCTATCTATCTATCTATCTATCTATCTATCTATCTATCTATCTATCTATCTATCTATCTATCTATCTATCTATCTGTATTAGCATAAAATGGAGCAGAGTGGTGTGACCTGGAGATAGTGGACAAAATTAGATGCCCCTGTAGCCTTTATTTCTAGGCAGAAAAAAAGTTTCAGAATCTTCACACCTCTTAGGGAAAAACTAGCAGACATGCTGCTTTTGCATTTCGAGGGTGGATAAATTTGTCAAAGTGTTAAACAGTCTGCTTGGCTATACACATCAGATCAAAGTGTTAGGAAGTTATTTATTTATTTATTTATTTTTAAATGTGTGATAAACAAACCTTTAGAAATTATATCACAAAGCATATTGTTCTGAAAGAAAATTTATAACACCTTTTCAGTGACTATATAAACATTACTTCTTGAATATAAATGAAACAAAAACATGTTCTACATCACAATGATGCCTTTGAATCTATAATTATTAGTATTATTTATTTAGGGGTCTTACATAGCAAGTTATAGTACATACAAGAATTAAGGTACAAGCACTAAAAAGAGAACAAGATAAACAAGTGAGCACAGGGGAGTAGAACTATTACATAATTATACCTGTACCAAGACAAAAATTAGTATCCAAAATTCTTTGTCAGTGCAACAGTAGCTATCTTGTAGGAGAGAACGTAAGTAGGTCCAAAATATTTAGTGAATAGGTGAGTTTACAAAAGATGTCTAAACACATGAAAATTGGGAGCAGTTCTATTACTCAAAGAGAGATTATTCCATAGCTTTGGAACAAGAATGGACCAGCACTGAAGCAAGAGGAGAGACAGTCAGCGGACAGGCAGAGACCAAGGTGTTAGGTACTTTTTATTCTTGTGTTTCCATTCATGTATCTTAAGAATGTACTCTTTATTTTGGTACATTTAAAGCAGACTTCTTGAAGAGACATAAGGAGAAACCTTTCAATGCTTTCAGTGAGAGGCTTATCAGTATAAAAGTTAGTCTCAGCTTACATCATCTCTTGTATTAACATTAACAGGTTAACAGTGGTATTGTGGAGTGTGTATCAGTGGTCTAAATATATGTTATTCACCTGATCAGTTTTATATCATATGGGAATGAGCATTATTGTTCTGCAGTCACACAGGAATTGGCAAGAAGTTATCTGTTGAGACTACCGAAGGGTTTAGGAAGATTATTACCAGAGATTTAAGGAGTGATAACAGCACTTATGTACATTAGCATCAAGAGTTCTGCTCTGTCAATCAGCGGACACTGAGGTGCTATCTGTTCACTAGATAAGTTTCAGTGAATACCACATTAAAAAAAATAAACACTGATTTTTATGTACATATTTTATATGATACAATTTTAAAAGTGATTAGTTAGGAGATGGGCTTTCCCTGTAGTAAAAATATATATAGTTATATATAATATAATATTACATATCATACTTAAAGAGCAATGATCAAAATATATGTAAGAAACATATCTGTATGTTTTTGTAAACGCAGATACTATCACATTACCTTTTTTATGAAATATATTTTGCTAACTTCTAAAACAATATACAAGACATGGATCAGCTGAGATTTGCCAGAATTGCACAGATAAAGCTCCAATTTGTTTTAATGTATTTATGAATTTTATCATTATTTTGATTATGTCATTTTTGTCATGGGCAATGCCATTTTCATGTGTCTTGTTTACACGGGTGCTGCCATTTTGTGTGTTTGGTTGCTATAATGTTAACTCTCACACCCCATGGTCTCCATGTTATAAAACATGGTCATGCACACTAAACAACATATAAACTTTATATAGACACAAATTGAAAGACCTTGTGAAAAACCTGCTAATGTAGAATCTTCTGGTATGGTTTTGTTTGGTTTCTAACTGTATATCTGTTAATTCCTTTTGAATTAACAAATGATCTGACTTTCTGTGCTTGGAGTGACCTTCCAAAAATAATTTCTTCTTTTCAATTTCTATAAAAGTTCACTCAGAACTTCACTGAAAAATATAAGCAACCACAACAAGGTGTGAGACATGCCCGGACACCACCAGACTGAGACCACATCTTTATCAAAAAGTACACGTTTATTTTCTCCTTCTTACACAGTCCCGCACAGCACACTGTGCTCCCAGCACCAATCACCCCTACTCCGGGCTTCTTTTCAAATGTCCATGGGCCGCCTTTCTTCTCTCCACGGGAGCCTCATCCTGCTCCCACTCCCGACTCTAGCTCCCTGATTGTAGGGAGGCAGCCCCTTTTGTAATGACCTGGATGGGCTCCAGGTGCTCCATCTGACGACACTTCCTGGTGTGGCAGAGGTGTCAGGAGAGCACCCAGAAGCACTCCGGACGTCCCTGGAAGGATCATCCTCCATGTTCCCAGGTGTGGCGGAAGTAGATGTTTCCTGGGCTCTCTGAGACTCGGGGGGCCCCCTGGCAGTGGCCACGGGCCCCAGTGGGCTTGAGCCTCCTTGTTCCTCTCCTGTGGTTGCCCCCTCATGGCCTGGAGGACGAATATGCCACCTCCCGGTCCTTCCAGACATCCCGGCTGGGTCTGTCCCCCAGCCGCTTGTGACAAAGGTTAATCCATCTGCTTTTCATTTTTCATTTTTGATCACTTTCTTTAAATGTTCTTATGTTCTTTATTTTTTCTCATTAAATTATTGATTTCAGACATCCTAAACCTTCTCGTAGGTGTAGGTGTTACAGTTCAATGAAGAGCTCTGTTACCTTTGCAAAAGTGCAGGTCCATTTTCTTAAACTTTGTTAGTAAAACCTCAGAGTCACTTTTACGTTGTCAATATTCAAATCAATACATTCTTTCCCATTGTTTTTCAGTTAGTAGAGACTCACAGCACTGCACATTTTTAAAAGTAAAATACAGTAATGGAAATTTTAAAAACTTCATTGTGTCATAATCTACTTTTTACCATTTGAAAGCCTAAATCAGTAGGCTGAAAATAAGATGTGATTTTCTAGCATAACTTATAATTCTTCAGAGTACTACCCAGATGCCATGTCTTCTAGTGATATCACTATAATAAATGGACAGATCAAATGACACTGTGCCCAGGTACTGTGCCTGTTGAAAAAGTCTTGCACCTGTCTTACACAGTGATCTCCAGAGTGTAAATGAAAAAAATGTAACGATTTGATTTCAGCAAATCAATCAAATTCTGTTGAGCAAATGCAGCAAAAATTTTCAAATTAACTAATTTAACTTGATATAATTGCATTAGAGTCTAATAAATTAGCTTGCATTGAATTAAATTTAAATATAATTAATCTCCAATTTTTCAAGGTTCTGTGCTTTGTATTTTTATCAGAGAATTTATTTTATTTTAAAAGTGAAAATAAAAAATGGATTTTCTATTCAGGTCTCTGAATATTAAAATGTAAGTGTGTTTTCTGATTTTTTTCTTATATATTTTTTTATTAAAGTTAAATGTATTTATATATAGCCTCCTTGCTTTTAACAATGTCACAATTTTGTATACATTTAGGAGTAATAAAACACTACATAAACTAATGTTAGCAGGAGATGTAAGGTCATGAACCTAGTCATTGATGATGAGGATGAGATTGACAAGAGAATTTACACAGAAAAGACCTGAAAACTGAGATAGAAGCAGGTGTACAAGACTTTTGGAGAGAAATTTAATGAAGCTGCAAGTAAAATAAGAAAACAGATGTAGGAATATAAAGGTTTATAATTTGTGCAACAACCAGAGGTCCTGCTGAGTAAAATGTTACCCAAAATTTTCTCCATAACAGGAGAAACAAACACAATTGCATATGCATGTGATTCCATAGTGTAATAGCAAAAGGGGACCCAGGAATAGTTTTTCTGGTGTAAATATGATGTCCACATTTACTAACTTTAAGAGAGCAGAAAGGGAGCTGCCAGACTAATGGAGTCCCAGCAATAGATGTACTGGTGCTAAATCAAATGAGAATGGCATGTTTTAGTTTGGGTGTCTTCTCTTTCTGGGACAACTGAAAATAATGAGATATTAAAGTTACTAAGAACTTCTGATAATGTACATTGCATTATTTTAATTATACTAGTAAAACCCTAATCAAATTGCATTTTGTGATGTAAATGCATTTTAACCTGTCAAATACTTTTATCAGCGTGATGTTTTTACATTCAGACAGCTGATACAGAAGTATCGAGAAAAACAGAATGGATTGCATATGGTGTTTATTGAATTTGGAGAAGGCTTATAATAGACTGCCATGTTAAGAAGTCTGGAGGTGTATGATGGAGTAAGGTTACAGAGAAGTATGTGAGGATTGCCCAGGATATGTATGAGGGTGTGAGGAGTTAAAAGCAGTGTTGGTGTAATAGACAAGATCCCAGTTAGAGTAGGACTGCACCAGGGATCTTCTTTAAACTCTTACGTGACAGATGTTTATGTCACACTTACAGGTAATCTAACCTAAGCAGAGTTAAATATCTGACTACCCCACCCAGTTTTATTAAGAGTTTGAAAACTCTTGAAATTTAAAGATAATTGCATACAGGCTTCTTTAAAATTGGACAGTGTGTAAATGGACAATGAAAGATATGACAGCAATTTCAAGAAAAACAACAGCAACTTGTATTACACCAGACAATATAAAATCTTCCAAGAAGATAAAAATACTTAAGAATCTAAAAATATCACGAGCGAGAACCTTTTTAAAAAGAAAAGAACACAGTTCACACTCTAAAGTCCATTAAAACATAACAGTAAAGGATACAACCTTTGGTGCTTCAAAGTTCAAGTTGCATGCTGTGTTAACCAGCTGTCCCACTGAAAACTCTGTTTGCTGAATGCTTGTTTTCCAACCGCAGTCTTGAACTTGTCCGCCTTGCATCCTGTCAGCCACATATCCTTGTCTGCCGGCAAGTCCCTGCACTCAGTGTGAGTAATCTTGACAGCATTCCCGGAGGACCATCTACTCTACTGCACCGTCTACCCTCTCACATGATCCTGTGGACTCGCTCTGTCCCTTCCGTACATGCTGTCTCGCTTCACCACGTCCAAACACCACCCACTGCCCAGAAGTATATAACTGCTTCAGTCTCTGCCTGGATCAACATGATGATTGATTAAACAATGGGACATACAGTACCAGTTTCCTTATGTTATTAATAGTCTAAACACATTTTTGTTGGTTACAAAAAGAGTATTGTTGTCAACTATCAAGAAGTACATATACCACTGTATGCTGATTAAAACACAATATCCCCAGAACATGTCAATTTTCAAACCAGGTAAACAAAGGATGCACCTTTATCTATTAAATTTTTTACATTTCTTGTTTACCTGTTTTTGTGCTTAAGAGAAAAAGAAAACCATCTGTTGTATAAAAATGTTCTCCCTCTGAAACTTACCTCGTTGATGTGGTTATCGATGTGCTGAGTCATCGGATAAAAGAACAGAAATCCTGGTGCATGCACTATGCTGATGACATTATGTTGTGTAACACCAGAAAAGAGGAAGTGGAGAGGAAGTTTAATGAATGGAGAAGGGCTGAATAGGAAGAAGATAGACTCTATCAGGTTTAATGTTGATCAGGCAGAGCCATTGAAAAGAGTGGATAAATTAAAAATACCTAGGGTCAGTGGTAGCCCAAGATGGTAAACTAGATGCAGAAATAACCCGTAGAATGCAGTGTGAATAGAACAACTATAAGAAGGTATCAGGAGTACTGTGTTATGGAACAATTAAGGCAAAGGTTAAAGGTTAGGTTTTTAAGACAGTGATAAGACCAGCAATGATGTATGGAGCTTAGACATGGGCAGTAAAGGAAGGCAGGAGAAAAAGATAGATGTGGCAGAAATGAGAATGTTGAGATAGATATGTGGAGCTGCAAAAAAGAACAGAATAAGAAGTAATACAATCAGAGGTACAACAAAAAGGGGGTGTGATATCTAAAAAAAGTACAAGAAAATAGGTTGAAGTGGTATGGACATGTGATGAGGAGAGACAATGAATATGTGGATAAAAGAGTGATGGGAATGGAAGTACATGGGAAGATTGAACGAAGCAGGCCAAAGCAGAGGTAGATGGATAAAGTAAAAGAAGACTTGAAGTAAAAGGGCTTGACTGGCAGGACTTTAGCTGTTTGAAGAAGGCTGATCAAGTACATAAATCACACAGAGAAGTGGGAAAAGATGAAGAAGAAGAAGAATAAGCAGAAGTTTTACTAGAAAAGAGAAAGTGGACTGTAAAGAAATGCCAAACTTGATAAAAGCCAGTTTAATCAGGATGGGCTAAATTAGTAACATTTGTGATCTGTAGTCGAGAAGCAAATATTTTCAACCACAATCAGCTGTGGCTCAAAAACAACAGGATATTTTTATGTTTTTTAACCCTTAAGTACTCGCACCATTTCTCATCTCATAAGTACTCGCACGGTGTACTTTATGTACCAGTGTTAAAATGGCTATTTATTTACATGCTGTGAGGTTGTAATATAAAATATTGCAATAATTTTAAATTGTACATGTTTTTAATGTAATTCAATATCATATTACTGAATAGTATGACACAGTCTAGGACTATCTGAAAATAAACCTGATCTACTTCTCCAGTGCTTATTCATCACTGGTCACACTTTTATTCACTGCAGGATTTGCACATGTATCACATTTCACTTCAGTTGTTGATAGTTCTTTGCAGATAAAATCATTGCAAGAACAACATCTCATCATTGTCATACATACTTAAATATCCGTAATGTGTACCAAATGCAACATATTGAACTTGCAACTGTGCATCCACTCATACAGTAAACCCAGCTGTGGGTACACTAGAAGGAAACCATTACAACACTGCACTTGTAGTGAATCAAGCTGAGGGTAGATGGTAGATGCTGCCAGTAGGTTCAAGTAAAAGGACGTTGGACAAAAATAACTGAGATTGGTGTACAAAATATACCAGTGTGAGTAGTTAAGGGTTAAATTATGTTTATGATGGAATGTAAATGAGAGGTGAAGATGGCACATAGAGGTGTCTGCAGCTGGAATAGAGGAACGACAGGTCATACAAATTCTAAAAATTCAGAAGGAAGGATGTCCAGTCATGAAAACTTCCCAGAGTTCATATTAAGTAAGGTGCCATTTTAAATCATGAATGTATCCAACAGGAGACAGGTAATGTGGTGTAGTGATTAAGGTTTTGGACTTCACACCCTGAGGTTGTGTGTTCAAATCCTGCAGTTGACACTGTGTGACCATAAGCAAATCACTTTGCCTGTCTGTGCTCCAAATGAAAGAAATGTCACCAATTGTATCTCAAATGATGTAATGTGTCTTGGATAATAGTGTCAGCAATATAAGTAAATTTAAGAGGAAAAAAGACTAAACATGTAGGTGAACCTTCCTCCCATTTACACAAAATCTATCAAGTAGTCATAGCTGTTCAATTGGAACTTTCTTACATATGTAAACATTCATCCAGTTATTTTCCTAAACATTTTAATAGGGTTAAAGGGGGAACAAAAGTGTATAGCATAATACATTTAAATATCTTCATAAATAAAAACATTTTGGCCCTGAAAGAAATTCATAGTACAGCATACCAGCCTAACAGTAAAGTTTCATAGTAGTGAAAAACTGCCCTTATTATATATTTAGAAAAAAACTATTTTACTCTTATTAACTTATGAAATATTATGGTATATTATAATAAACAGTGATCATGTTAACAGATGCACATATTAATCAGCTTCTATTATGCATTTCTGTTCAGCATTTTCTACACTTTTGTACTTAGTCAGTTTTTCAGTACTTTGGGACTCACAGCCACTTTTTTGGGCAAAATTAGATCTGGCATTTAATTTCAACATCTCCGCCACCAATCTGCCAAGTCTTCATTTTGCAGGTGGCCCCCAGAACTGCTGACGCTTGCCTCCAGGTCTCTGCGCTTTCATCTTTCAGTGACAATAAACATGTCACCCTGATGGTGTGAAACGCAATCTGGAATTAAATTTACTGCTTATAAAATATGGTGCCACTTTTATTGGTTCAAATACTTGTCATTCATAATTTATTTGCTGTATCAAGGCCTTCATGATGTAAGGGTGTTCAAAGGTTTATCTCCTGAATCACAAAAAGGATTGTTGAATACTATTTGCACTACTATGCTGCTTTCAATACATGGCATGTATTTACTTATTCATTTTAAACTATTTTGTTCTAAAAATTGGAAGGGTAATATTTAGTATAAACTGAACCTTGAGTTCTCAGCAGTTTATTAAATATAAAAACAAAAAAAGGCTTTCAGAGCAGTAGTGTGGATATGTCAAGCCCTGCTCTTTTACACAATGTGCTTAACAAATATATGTGCTTTTATCTGTAAATATGTTGCCATCTGTGGTTGCATATTTAATAGTGGTTTCAAAAAGTTGCTCAGAAACTTTATTCAAGAACATTACTTTAAACATTGTCCTCACAAGGAGGTTTTTATTTGTTTGCTTGTTTGTTTTTTTGAGATGCAAAATACCCCATATTTACAAGACCCAAGGTCGTTAGCAGGGTGACAGAGCTCAAAGTTCTAGTCTTAAAAAACGCAACTTAACGATGCCTTTAGGACTGAATAGGAATTCACTTGTAATTGTATTAGCAATTTGTAAATAATTACTTCATATAATGATCTATGATAACATTTTTAACACTGTTTTATTTAAAATATTCCTGGGTTTAGCCTTTAGCAGGTTTCACTGTACAGAAAATCAGAAACCAAAATACTCAGTATTTCAGCTTAGGCAATTGAACAAGTTATCTGAATAACATTTTATTCATTATTAATAAGATAATTATCCTGAGAATCATATTTTCCCAATCCATTCAACACTGACTTGTGTGCCTGTTTCAACACTACAGTGGCTTCAGAAAATAGAAGGATGGAATATATTGTTTTGTTTTTACTATATATTTTGTTTAATTTATCACATTAATCAAACAATTTGATCATTTCAAAAATGTACACTATCCCGCAGACAATATTGTTATGACAGGTCTCCAAAAACATAAACACAGAAAGCAAACAAAAAACAAGTAAAGAAAAAAAAAGGGTATAGGGATGTAGGAATAGTTAATATTTCATAAAAAATACATTAGGCAAATGCTTCTGCATACCATCCAAACTAATAAAAGTCTGCTTAAAATGAAGTAATTTAATAATACAATTTCAGTTTACATTTATTTTTGTATAGCTCTTTTCACTTAGTGTAGACTCAGAGTGTGTGCAACAATCAGTATCTACAGTGTATTATTTGGCATAATACAGCATTAATATACATGAACAAACAAACCACACTAAACACATAGTAAAACAAGTCTTGTCAATATAAAGTTTTATTAACATTTTAATTGTTGACTGGCTTCTTGACAGTGGAAGGAAGGAAAACAGAAACATTCAGTCAAGAGCTTTACTGAAACAAAAGATATGAGGAAGCTTATAGCTGGTTAAAACAGACACCCAATTTCCAGCCCAAGTCAAGGTTTTGATTACCATGGCCAAATGACTGGCCATCCCAGTATGTAAGTACATGCCAGACAGTGGAGAACAGGCATACTCATCTCTGTTCCTGGTAGTCCACAGTGGTTGCAGGGTTTTGCTTTAACCAAATTTTTAATTAGAACCCTTTTATCTACTATACTGTATAATAAAACACTAAGATCTGCATTTCCAGTCCCTCAGAGCAGTCTGATTGGTCAGTTTGACACAGTGAAAGAGGAAGTGTGAGCGTGAGATGCCTTGAAAGATGCACAGTATAAAACTGGACAGGAGACAAGAAAGGCATTTTGAAAATAAAGATAGTCAGAGAAGCGGGCTTTACAGGAACGTGCTTGAGAAAGGGAGTGCCAGTGAAGAGAGGTTCAGATAAATACAAATACAGAGGAAAGGTACATGTTGGGCAAGAAATGGCAAATGTTTTGTTTTTTAATTATTCAATTACCTGTCTGAATTTACTAACAAAGCAATAGGTTTTTTGGGTTTAGTTTTAGTTAAATTCAGAACTCTTCATTGCCTATTTTAGTTTTAAACTGCTGCATTAAGGTTTTAATTGATACCTGTTTTCTTAACCAGCCACCACTTAATAAGGAGTTGCAAATGGCAAAGGAACCACCAGCTCTCCAGCTAATGAATTTCCATTTAAACCTGTGTATATACATCATGAATTATCTGTGTTAATACAATGT
Source organism: Erpetoichthys calabaricus (assembly GCF_900747795.2). Classification (NCBI taxonomy): domain Eukaryota; kingdom Metazoa; phylum Chordata; class Cladistia; order Polypteriformes; family Polypteridae; genus Erpetoichthys; species Erpetoichthys calabaricus. Next base: position 223,465,477 of record NC_041396.2, read on the forward strand.
TTTGAAAAAAATGAGAGAAATGGAAAGGACCAAGAGGTACAGATCTCTTCAGGACCACAAAACGTATGGATAATGTTCTCAGAAAATGAAAAATCTACAATGTGATAAATATTCTTCTTGGAAGAATGAAAACAGTTACAAGCAAGAAAGAACTTTAAATCCTTTAATGTATTTAGCTAATCGTTAGTCCCCAAGTCTGCCAAGATTTCTAGTGTCAGTTCCCAGGGGAGGGGATAGTAACATGGCAATGTAAAAGCTCTTGATGAGCCTGTAGAGGAGTATCAGTAACAATTCATCATTTTTGCCAAGCTTTTATTTTTGAGCACTTGACTAACAGAGTTGCAAGGTGAACAGCTAATCAGGGTATGCTAGACTCAAGTAAATGGGTCTGAGACTGAGGGGGCATCTCTTCTTTAAGCAGACAAGTCAGCTTTAAAACCCTGTAGCTCTGGCTCCAACAGTAGTTTTATTTATTTATGAAACTCTCAAATATTCAACTAGATAGATAGATAGATAGATAGATAGATAGATAGATAGATAGATAGATAGATAGATAGATAGATAGATAGATAGATAGATAGATAGATAGATAGATAGATAGATAGATGTACTGTTTCTAAAGATCTACTGTTCTAACTTTAAAACAATTTAAATTCGGTCCATGAATTGTATATCAGTGGTAGTCATTTGATCTCTTGTGCCTTTTCATGTAGTTCCTACTTTGCAATGTCTTTGACTAACTTTAATGCTGATTGGCTGAAGGTGCATGGCTGTCCAGGAACGTCAACTTTTATGTTAATCTTGAGTCATCTTTAATGAAAAATAAAAACTTCATGATATCAGATCCACCATTAATCTTATAAAATGTATTAAAAGTCACATGAGTGGAGGAATTGCTTAGATTATTGGTACAGATAAAGCCCAGGACTTTTAAATGAGCCAAACTGAGTAAATGTTACATAGTGAGTGAGTGGATGAAGCTGAATCAATAAATATGTTTTCTAATGCTCTAATCATTAGGCCATTCCATCCATCCATCCATGTTCCAACCCGCTGAACCCGAACACAGGGTCACGGGGGTCTGCTGGAGCCAATCCCAGCCAACACAGGGCACAAGGCAGGAACCAATCCCAGGCAGGGTGCCAACCCACTGCAGTCATTAGGCCATTCTTCCTGCTTCAAATGAAGACATGAATATGCATGAATGGGCATGAGTGATCTGGGTCTAATCATTGTGCTTGTGTCTAAATCTTCCTCCATTTTATTTGACAAGGGCATGGGCAGAAGCAGAAAAATCTGACTGAAAAAGAATATTGAAAATTATATCATAGAAAAGTTTAAAAAATACTTATGTGCATGTTATTAGTTATTTGTTCATGGCATGAAAATTAAAGTCTAATATTGTAGCAAGTATTTTGTCTTCATTAAGGGCAGGTGGGAACATCCCCCCAGCAGATGGTGCTGCTGTGCAAATGTTAAATAAGTAATAAACTCAATAATTTAATATATTGCTAAAATGTTTATAACAGACCTAGTCATCATAATCAGATTTTTAAAATGTTTTAAACCTATTAAATCATTTGTGCCTCCCAACATAATGAATGCTTTAAGGTACAGGAGATTCAGACATCCATCCATCCATCCATCCATTTTCCAACCCGCTGAATCCGAACACAGGGTCACGGGGGTCTGCTGGAGCCAATCCCAGCCAGCCAGTTGCAAAACTTTGACAAGGAGACATGAACCTTATTAACCTCCTTAGCATTATGTGTCCTCCTTGTGAAACAACTCAAAAGCCATTGAATTTTTCCCAACAACAAGAAATGTTAGTATGTGAAAGAGAAACCTGTAAATGTCAAAGCTGAACACAAATGCATTAGGAAAGGTATGCCTAGTGTCCACTGCTGAACTGATGCAGATTTAGTACATGTCTATTGTGTGACATATTTTT